>NC_072420.2:9844011-10146154 GCF_028858775.2 Pan troglodytes | reverse complement strand
GAATGGAATCGAATGGAATGGAATAAAACAGAGTGCGGTGAAGTGGAGTGGAATGGAGTAGAATTGAATGGAATGGACTGGAATGGAATGGACTCGAATGGAATGGAATGGAATAGATTGGAATAGAACGGAGTGGAATGGGAAGGAGTGGAGTCGAATGGAATGGACTGGAATGGAATTGACTCAAATGGAATGGACTCAAATGGAATGGACTCGAATGGAATGGACTGCAATGGAATACAATCGAATGGCATGAACTCGAAAGGAATGGAATCAAGTGGAATGTAATCGAACATAATCGAATCAAATGGAAGGGAATGGAATAGCATCGAATGGACTCCAATTTAATGCATTGAAGTTGACTGGACTGGAGATGAAGGGAGTGGAATAGAACGGGGGGGAATGAAATTGAATGCAGTGGAGGGGAGTGGAGTGTAAGGGATTAGGAATGGAATGGAATGGGAAGAAAATGAATTGAACATGGTGGAGTGGAGTAGAGAGGAATGGAGTGGAGTAGAATGGAATGGAATGGAATGAAATGGAAAGCAAAGGAGTTGAGTCGAGTCGAGTGGATTAGAATGGAATGGAGTGGAGTTGAATGGAATGCAGTGGAGTGAAATGGAGTGTAGTGCAGTGGAATGGAATGGAATAGAATGGGATGGAATAAAATTGAGAGCAGTGGAGTGGACTGAAATGGGGTGAATTGGACTGGAATGGAGTGGAATGGAATGTGGTGAAGGGAATTGAATGTAGTGGAGTGGAGTGGACTGGAAAGGAGTGGAATGGAAAACAATGGGAAGTACTGGAATTGAACGGAGTGGAGAGGAGTGCAGTTGAGTGGAATGGAATGGAATGGAAAGCAATGGAAAGGAATGGAATGGAAAGGAATGGAATGGATAAGAAAATAATGCAATGGAATGGAATAGAATGGAATGGAAAGGTATGGTATGGAATGGAGTGACATGGTGGGGAATGGAGTTGAATGGAATGGTGTGGAGTGGGATGGGATGGAGTGGACTGGATTGGAATGGAATGAAATGGAATGGATTCGAATGGAATGGACAAGAATTTAATAGAATGGAATGGAATAGAATGGAAAGGAATGGACTCGAATGGAATGGAATCGAATGAAATGGAATCGAATGAAGTTGAATCAAACGGAATTTAATCAAACGGAATGAAACCAAATGGAATGGACTGGAATGGAATGAAATGGAAAGGAATGGACTCAAATGGAATATACTCAAATGGAATAAATCAAATGGCATGGAATCGAAAGGAATGGAATGGAATGGAATGGAATCAAATGGAATCAAATCGAATGGAATGGTATTGAATGACATCGAATGGTATCCAATGTAATGTGGTGAAGTGGAGTGTAGTGGAATGGAGTGGAATTGAAGGGGGTGGAATGGAATTGAATGCAGTGGAGTGGAGTGGCCAGCAATGGAGCGGAATGGAATGGAATGGGAAGGAATGGAATTGAATGGAGTGGAGTGGAGTCGAATGAAATGGAATGGAATGCATTGGACAGTAGTGGAGTGGATTTCAGTGGAGTGGAATGCAATGGAATGGAATGGAGTGGAATGGAATGGAGTTCAGTGGAGTGGAGTGGAATGGAAATGAGTGGAGGGGAGTGGAGTGGGTTGGAGTGGAATGGAGTGGAATGGAATGGATTGGAGTGGATTGAAGTGTACTGGAATGGAATAGAGTGGAGTGGAGTGGAATGAAACGGAATGGAATGGAAAGGAATGAATTGCAATGGAATGGACTTGAATGGAATGAACTGGAATGGAATGGACTAGAAACAAATGTACTCCAATGGAAGGGACTCGAATGGATTGTACTTGAATGGAATGGATTCAAATGGAAAGGAATCACATGGAATTTAATTGAAGGGAATATAATCGAATGGAACGGAATGTGTTGATGTGCAGTGGAGGGGAATGGATTGGAAGGGAATGGGGTGGAATGGAATTGAATGCAGTAAAGAGAAGAGCCTTGGAATGGAGTGGAATGGAATGGGAAGGAATGGAACAGAACAGAGGTGAGTGCAGTGGAGTGGAATGCAATGGAATGGAATTGAACAGAGGTGAGTGGAGTGGAGTGGAGAGGAATGGAATGGAATGTAATGGAATGGAGTGGAGTGGAGTGGTGCGGAGTGGAATGCAATGGAGTGGAGTGGAGTGGAGGGGAGTGGATAGGAGTGGAACGGAATGGAATGGAGTGGAATGGAGTGGAGTGGAGTGGAATGGAATGGAATTGAATGGAATGGAGTGGAATGGAGTGGAGTGGGGTGGAATGGAATGAAATGGAATGGAATGGGAAGGAATGGAATTGAACAAAGGGGAGTGGAGTAGAGTGCAGGGAATGCAATGGAATGGAATGGAATGGAGTAGGGTGGAGTGGAGTGGAGTGGAATGGAATGCAATGGAATGGAATGAAGTGGAGTGGAGTGGAGTGGAGTGGAAAGGAATTCAAAGGAATGGAATTGAATGGAATTGAAAGGATTCACTTGGAATGGAGTGGAATGCAGTCGAATGGACTGGAATGGAATGGACTCGAATAGAATGGAATTGAATGGAATGGAATGGATTCGAATGGAATGGAATGGAATGGAATGAACTCAAGTGGAATGGAATCAAATGGAATGGAATCAAAAGGAATGGAATCATATGGAATGTAAAGGAATGGAATGGAAGGGCAAGGAATGGAATGGAATGGAATGGAAAGGAATAGAATGGATTCGAATGGAATGGACTGGAATGGAATGGAATCGAATGGAATGGAATTGAATGGAATGGAATCGAACGGAATGGATTCGAGTGGAGTGGAATCGAATGGAATGAAATCGAATGGAATGAAATCGAATGGAATGGACTGGAATGGAATGGACTGGAATGGAATGAACTGGAAAGGAATTGACTCCAATGGAATGTACTTGAATGGAATAAATTGAATGGCATGGAATCGAATGGATTGGAATCAAATGAAATGGAATCGAACGGAATGCAATAGAATGGAATGTAATTGAATGACCTCGAATGGAATCCAATTGAATGCGGTGAAGTGGAGTGGAGTGGATTGGAGTTAAATTTGAAGGGGGTGGAATGGAATTGAATGCAGTGGAGTGGAGTGGAATGGAGGGAATGGAATGGAATGGGAATGAATGGAATTGAACGGAGTGGAGTGGAGTGGAGTGGAATGCCAGGGAATGGCATAGAATTAACTGGAGTGGAGTGGATTGGAGTGGGGTGGAATGCAATGGAATGGAATGGAATGGAGTAGGGTTGAGTGGAGTCGAATGGAATGCAGTGGAATTTAATGGAGTGGAGTGCAGTGGAATGTAGTGGAGTAGAGTGCAGTGCCGTGGAAAGGAGTGGAGTGGAGTGGAATGGAATGGAATGGAATGTAGTGGAGTAGAGTGCAGTGCTGTGGAAAGGAGTGGAGTGGAGTGGAATGGAATGGAATGGAATGGAGTGGAATGGATTTTAGGGGAGTGGAGTGGAGAGGAATGGAGTGGAGGGGAGTGCATTGGAGTGGAATGGAGTGGAATCTAGTGGACTCTAACGGAGTTTAATGGAGTGGAATGGAATGGAATGGAATGAAATGGAATGGACTCGAAAGGAAAGGAATAAAATGGAATGGAGAGGACTGGATCGGACTCAAATGGAATGAAATCGAACGGAATGGAAGAGAATGGAATGTTACCAAATGGAGAGGAATCAAATGGAACGCAGTCGAATGGCATCGAATGGAATCCGACTGAATGCAGTGAAGCGGAGTGGAATGGTGTGAAATGGAGTGGAATGTAATTGGGAGGAATGGAATTGAATGAAGTGGAATGGAGGGGAATGGAGTGGAGTGAAATGGAATGGGAAAGAATGGAATTGAACGGAGTGGAGTGGGGTGGAGTAGAGTGGAATGCAATGGATTGGAATGGGAAATAATGGAATTGAACGGAGCAGAATGGGGTGAAGTGGTGTGGAATGCAATGGAATGGAATGGAGTGGAGTGGAGTGGAATGGAGTGGAATCAAGTGGACTGGAATGGAGTGGAATGCAATGGACTCGAATAGAATGAACTGGAATGGAATGGACTGGAATGGAATGGTCTCCAACTGATTGGACATGAATGGTATGGACTCGAATGGAATGGAATGGAATGGAATGGAATGGGATGGAATGGAATGGATTCGAATGGGATGGACAAGAATGGAATACACTCGAATGGAATGGAATAAAATGGAATGGATTCGAATGAGATGGACAAGAATGGAATACACTCGAATGGAATGGAATCGAATGGAATGGAATACAATGGATTGGAATCAAATGCAATCGAATGGAATCGAATGGAATGCAGTGAAGGGGAGTGCAGTGGAGTGGACAGGAGTGGAATGGAATGTGGTGGAATCTAATTGAATGGAGTGGGGTGGAGTGGAGTGGAATGGAGTGGAATGGAATGGAATGGAATGGGAAGGAATGGAATTGAAAGGAGTGCAGTGGAATGGATTGGAGTGGAGTGGAATGCAATGGAATGTAACGGAAAGGAAAGGAATGGAGTGGAATGGAATGGAATGGAATGGAAAGGAAAGGAAAGGAATGGAGTGGAATGGAATGGAACGGAATAAATGGAATGGAATCAAAGGGGTTGGAATCAAATGGAATGGAATAAATGGAATGGAGTAGAATGGGTTGGAATCAAATGGAATGGAATTGAATTTCATCGAATGGAATCCAATGGAATGTGGTGAATTGGAGTGGAGAGAAGTGGAATGCAGGGGAATGGAATGGAATGCCATGGACAGGAGTGGAGTGGAGTTGACTGGAGGGGAATGGAATGGAATGTAATTGACAGGAGTGGAGTGGACTGGACTGGAATGGAATGGAATGGAGTGGAGTGGAATGGAATGGAATGTTCTTGAATGGAAAGAAGTCAAATGGAATGGAGTCTAATAGAATGAAAGTGATTGGAAAGGAATCGAATGGAATGGTATTGCAAGGCATCGAACGGAATTGACTGGAAAGTGCTGAAGTTGAGTGGATTCGAGTGGAGTGGAGTCTAGTGTAATGGAATAGGGTGGAATGCAATTGAATGCAGTGGAGTGGATTGGAGTGGAATGGAGTGGAAATGAATGGAATGTGACGGAATGGAATTGAACATAGGGGAGTGGAGTGAAGTGGAACAGACTGGAGAGGAGTAGAGTGGAATGGAGTGTAGTGGAGTGGAAAGGATTGGAGTGGAGTGGAATGGTGTGGAATGCAATGGAGTGGAATGGAATGGAGAGTAGTGAAGTGGAATGGATTGGAGAGGAGTGGAGTGGAATGGAATGGAGTGCAGTGGAATGGAGTATAGTGGAGTAGAATGGAATGAAATGGCATGGAAAGGAATGGAGTGGAATGGAGTGGAGTGGAGTGGAGTTGAATGGAATGGACTCTAATGGAATGGAATAGAATGGAGTGGGGTGCAGTGGAGTGGAATGGAATGGAATGGAATGGAGTTGAAAGGACTCGAATGGAATGGACTCGAATGGAATGGAGTTGAATGGAACGGAATTGAATGGAATGGAATTGAATGGAGTGGAATGCAATGGAATGTAAAGGAATAGATTGGAGTGTGGTGTATAGGAGTGGAATGCAATGGAGTGGAGTGGAATGGAGTGGATTGGAGTGGAATTTAATGGAATGGAATGGAATGCAGTGTAATGGAATGGAGTGGAGTGGAGTGATGTGTAAGTGAATTGTATGGAGTGGAGTGCAGTGGAGTGCAGTGGAATGCAATGTAATGTAATGTAATGGAGTAGGGTGGAGTGGAGTGGAATGGAATTCAATGGAATGGAGTGGAGTGGAGTGGAAGGTAGTGGACTGGAGTAGAGTGGAGTGGTGTAGAATGGAGTGGAGTGGAGTGGAATGGAGGGGAGTGGAGTGGATTGGAGTGGAATGCAGTGGAATCAAGTGGACTTTAATGGAGTGGAATGGAGTGGAATGGAATGGAATGGACTCCAATGGAAAGGACTAAAATGGAATGGAGTGGAATGGAACGGACTCTAATAGAATGGGATTGAAAGGAATTTAATGGAATGGGAAGCAACCGAATGGAACAGAATCAAATGGAATGGAGTTGAATGGCATCGAATGGAATCTAACTGAAAGTGGTCAAATGGAGTGGAGAGGTGTGAAATGTAGTGGAATGGAATGGGGTGGAATGGAATTGAATGGAGTGAAGAGGATTGGAGTGAAATAGAGTGCAGTGGAATGGAATGGGAAAGAATGGAATTGAATGGATCGGAGTGGGGTGGAGTAGAGTGGAATGCAGTGGAATGGAATGGGAAAGAATGGCATTGAATGGAGCAGAGTGGGGTGAAGTGGAGTGGAATTCAATGGAATGGAATGAAATGGAGTGGAGTGGAGTGGTGTGGAGTGGAGTGGAGTGGAGTGTAATGGAGTGGAGTTGAATGGAGTGGAATGGAGTGGGATGGAGTGGACTGGAATGGAGAGGCGTGGAGTGGAGTGGAATGGAGTGGAATCAAGGAGACTGGAATGGAGTGGAATAGAATGGACTTGAATTGAATGAACTGGAATGGAATGGATTGGAATGGAATGGTCTCCAGTGGATTGGACATGAATGGAATGGACTCGAATGGAATGGAATGGAATGGAATCGAATTGGATGGACTCGAATGAAATGGAAACGAATGGAATCAAGTCGAATGTAATGGTATCGAATGGAATGGAATCAAATGGAATGGAATACAATGGAATGGAATCAAATGGAATCGAATGGAATTGAATCGAATGCAGTGAATGGGAGTGCATTGGAGTATATAGGAGTGGAATAGAATGGGGTGGAATGGAAATGAATGGAGGGGGTGGAGTGGACTGGAATGGATTGCAATGGAATGGAATGGGAAGGAATGGAATTGAACGGAGTGGAGTGGAATGGATTGGAGTGGAGTGGAATGCAATGCAATGGAATGGAAAGGAATGGAATGGAATGGAATGGAATAAATTGAAGGGAAACAAATGGGTTGTAATCATATGGAATGGAATTGAATTTCATCGAATGGAATCAAATGGAAAGCGGTGTAGTGGAGTGGATTGGAGTGGAATGAAGGGGAATGAAATCGAATGCAATGGACAGGAGTGGAGTGGAGTGTAGTGGAGTGGACTGGAGAGGAGTGGAATGGAATGCAATGGACAGGAATGGAGTGGAGTGGACTGGAGTGGAATGGAATGGGGTGGAGTGGAATGGAATGGAATGGGATCGAATGGAATGGAATCGAATGGAATGGAGTCTAACAGAGTGGAATCGATTGGAGTGGAATAGAATGGCATGGTATTGAATGGCATTGAATGGAATTTAATGGAATGCATTGAAGTTGAGTGGAATGGAGTGGAGTGTAACGGAATGGGGTGGAATGGAAATGAATGGAGTGGAGTGTATTGGAGTGGAATGGAGTGGAAAGGAATGCAATGAGACGGAATGGAATTGAACGTAGGAGAGTGGAGAGAAGTGGAATGGAGCGGAGAGGATTGGAGTGGAGTGGAATGTAATGGAGTGGAGTGGAATGCATTGGAGTGGAGTGGATAGGAGTGGAGTGGAATGGAGTGGAATGGAAATGAGTGGAACGGAATGGAGAGGAGTGACGTGGAATGGAATGGAGAAGAGTGGGGTAGAGTGGAATGGAAAGGAGTGCAGTGGAATGGAGTGGAGTGGAGTGGAGAGGAGTGGAATGGAATGGAGTGGAATGGAATGGAGTGGAATGGCATGGAGTGGAATGGAATGGAGTGGAGTGGAATGGAACGGAATGGAAAGGAATAGAGTGGAATGGAGTGGAGTGGAGTGAAATTGAATGGAATGGACTGAAATGGAATGAAATGGAGTGGTATGGTGTGGAGTGCAGTGGAGTGGAATGGAACGGAATGGAATGGAAAGGAATGGAGTGGAATGGACTTGAATGGAATCAAACGGAGTGGAATGCAATGGAATGTAATGTAATGGAGTGGAGTGGAGTGAAGTTGAGTGGAGTGGAATGCAATGGAGTGGAGTGGAGTGAAGTGGAGTGGAGTGGAATGCAATGGAGTGGAGTGGAGTGGAGTGAAGTGGAGTGGAGTGGAATGCAATGGAGTGGAGTGGAGTGGAATTTAATGGAATGGAATGGAGTGGAATGGAATGGAATGGAGAGGAGTGGAGTGGAATGGAATTGTATTGAGGGGAGTGGAGTGAAGTGCAGTGGAATGCAATTGAATGTAATGGAATGGAGTAGGGTGGAGTGGAGTGGAATGGCATGCAATGGAATGGAGTAGGGGGGAGTGGAGTGGAATGGCATGCAATGGAATGGAATGGAGTGGAATAGAGTGGAGTGGAATGGAGTGGAATGTAGTGGAGTGGAGTGGAGTAGAGTGGAGAGGTGTGGAATGCAGTGGAGTGGAATGGAATGGAGTGGAGTGGAATGGAGTGGAATGGATTTTAAGGTAGTGGACTGGAGTGGAGTGGAATGGAGTGGAGTGTAATGGATTGGAGTGGAATATAGAGGAATCGAGTGGACTCTAATGAAGTGGAATGGAGTGGAATGGAATGTAATAGAATGGAATGGAATGGAATGGACTCGAATGCAAAGGACTAAAATGGAATGGAGTGGAATGGAACGGACTCGAATGGAATGGAATCGAATGTAATGGAATCGAATGGAATGATAGCGAATGGAAAGGAATCGAATGGAATGGAGTTGAAAGGCATCAAATGGAATCAAATTGAATGCGGTCAAGTGGAGTGGAGTGAAATGGAATGGAATGGAATGGGGTCGAATGGAATAGAATGGAGTGGAATCGAGTGGAGTGAAATGGAATGGAATGGAATGGGGTCGAATGGAATAGAATGGAGTGGAATCGAGTGGAGTGGAATGGAGTGGAGTGAAATAGAATGCGAAAGAATGGAATGGAACGGAGTGGAGTGGGGTAGAGTAGCATGCAATGCAATGAATTGGAATGGGAAAGAATGGAATGTAACGGAGAGGAGTGGGGTGGAGAAGAACGGAATGCCATGGATTGGAATGGGAAAGAATGGAATTGAACGGAGCAGAGTGGGGTGAAGTGGAGAGGAATGCAATGCAATGGAATGGAATGGAATGGAATGGAGTAGAATATAGTGGAGTGGAATGGAGTGGAATGGAATGGACTCGAATCAAATTAACAGGAATGGAATGGACTGGAATGGAATGGTATCTAATGGATTGGACACGAATGGAATGGAATCGAATGGAATGGAATGGGCTCGAATGGGATGGACTCGAATGGAATAGAATCGAGTGCAATGGAATCAAATGGAATGGAATCAAATGGAATGGAATCGAATGGAATGGAATACAATGGAATGGAATTAAATGGAATGGAATTAAATGGAATTGAATGTAATGCAGTGAAGGGGAGTGCAGTGGAGTGGACTGGATTGGAATGGAATTGGGTGGAATGAAATTGAATGGAGTAGGGTTGAGTGGAGTGAAATGGAGTGGAATAGAATGGAATGGGAAGTAACGGAATTGAACGGAGTGGAGTGGAATGGATTGGACAACAGTGGAGTGGAGTGGAATGGAATGGAGTGCAGTGGAATTGAGTGGAGTGGAGAGGAGTGGAGTGGAATGTAGTGGAATGGAATGGTGTGGAATGGAATGGAGTGGAGTGGAATGGAAAGGAAAGGAATGGAATGGAGTGGAATGGTGAGGAGTGGAGTTCAATTGAATCTAATGGACTGTAAACGATTGCAATGGATTGGAATGGAGTGGAGTGGAATGGACTCGAATGGAATGGACTGGTAAAGAATGGACTCGAACGGAATGGAGTCGAATGTAACGGACTCGAAAGGAATGGAATCAAATGGAATGTAATAAATGGAATGGAATCGAATGGGTTGTAATCAAATCGAGTGGAATTGAATTTCATAGAATGGAATCGAATGGAATGCAGTGAATGGAGTGGAATGGAGTGGAATGCAGTGGAATGGAATAGAATGGAGTGGACTGGACTCGAATGGAGTGGATTGGAGTGGAATGGAACAAAGTGGAGTGCAGTGGAGTGGATTGGAATTTAGTGGAGTGGAATGGAGTGGAGTGCAATGGAATGGAGTGGAGTAGAGTGTAGTGTAGGGGTGTGAGGGGAGTGGAATGAAATGGAATGGAATGGAGTGGAGTAGAGTGGAGTGGAGTGGAATGGAGTGGAGTGGAGTGGTGTGAAATGTAATCGAGTGGAGTGGAAAGGAGTGGAGTGGAATAGAGTGGAATGACATAGAGTGAAGTGTAGTGGAATGGAGTGGAATGGAATGGAATGGAGTGGAGTGGAGTGGAATGGAATGGAGTGGAGTGGAATTGTGAGGAATGGAATGGAATGGAGTGGACTCGAACAGAATGGACTTGAATTGAATGGGCTCGAATGGATCGGACTCGAATGGAATGGAATGGAATGGAATGGGATCGAAAGGAATGGAATCGAATGGCAGGGAATCGAATGGGATCAAATGGAATCAAATGGAATGCTGACAAGTCGAGTGGAGTGGAATGGAGTGGAATGGAATGGAGTGGAGTGGAGCGGTTTGTAATGGAGTGCAGCTGAATGGAATTTAGTCTAGTGGAGTGGAGTGGAGAGGAGTTGAATGTAATGTAATGGAACGGAATGTCATGGAATGGAGTGGAGTGGAATGGAATGAAATGAAATGGAGAGTAGTGGATTGGAGTGGAATGAAATGGAATGGAATCGAATGGAGTGGAGTGGAGTGGAATTGAATGGAGTGGAATGGAGTGCAGTGGCATGGAATGGAATGGATTGGACTGGAGTGGAGTGGAGAGGAAAGGAATGGAGTGGAGTGGAGTGGAGTGAAGTGGAATGGAGTTGAGTGGAGTGGAACGGAAAGTAGTGTAATGGAATATAATGGAGTCCAGTGGTGTTAAATGGAGTGGAATGGAGTGGGAAGGAGTGGATTCGAGTTGAATGGAGTGGAGTGGAATGGAATGGAATGGAGTGGAGTGGAATGGAATGGAATGGAATTGAATGGGGTGGAATAGAATGGAATGGAATCGAATGGAATGGAATCAAATGGAATTGAATCGTACTGAATGGAATCGAATGTAATGGAATAGAAAGAAATGGAATCGAATGGATTGGAATTGAATGGCATCAAATGGAATCCAAAGGATTGTGGCGAAGTGGAGTGGAGTGGAGTGGAATCGAGTGGAATGGAAAGTGTTGGAATGGAATTGAATGGAGTGGTGTGAAGTGGAGTGGAAGGGAGTGGAATGGAATGGAATGGGAGGTAATGGAATTGAATGGAGTGGAGTGGAATGGAGTGGAGCAGAAAGCAATGGAATGGAATGGAATCGAGTGGAGTGGAGTGAAATGAAATGGAATGGAATCAGTGGAGTGGAGTGGAATGGAGGAGATTGGAGTGGAGTGGAGTGGATTGGAATGGAGGAGATTGGTGTGGAGTGGAGTGGATTGGAATGGAGGGTATTGGAATGGAGTGGAGCGGAGTGGAGTGGATTGGAATGGAATGGAAGGGAAAGGAATGCAGTGGAGGGCAGTGGAGTGAAGTGGAGTGGAGTGGAATGAAAAGGAATGGAATGGAATAGAATGGAATGGAATGGACTGGAAAGGAATGGACTCAAATGGAATGGACTCGAAAGGCGTTGACTCAAATGGAATGCACTCAAATGGAATGGACCTGAATGCAATAGACTGGAATGGAATGGAATGGAATGGAATTGAATGGCATCAAATGTAATCGAATGGAATGTGGTGATGTTGAGTGGATTGGGATGGGGTGGAATGGAATGGAATGTGGTGGAATGGAATTGAAAGTAGTGGAGTGGAGTGGAGTGGAATGGAGTGTAAGGGAATGGAATGGGAAGGAAGGAAAGTGAACACAGAGGAGGGGAGTGGAGTGGAGAGGAAAGCAATGGAATGGAAAGGAATGGAGTGGAGTGGAATGTATTTTAATGGAGTGGAGTGGAAAGGAGAGGAGTGGAATGGAGTTGAAAGGAATGGAGTGGAGTGGATTGGAGTGCAAAGCAGTGCAGTGGAATGGAGGGGAGTCGAGGGGAATGCAATGGAATGGACTGGAGTGGAATGGAATCTAATGGAATAGAATAAAATGGCATGCAATCGAATGGAATGGAATTGAATGGAATGGAAACGAATGGCATCAAATAGAATTGTATGGAAGGTGGTGAAGAGGAATGGAGTGCAGTGGGATGGAGTGGAATGAAATGTGGTGGAATGGAATTGAAAGTAGTGGAGTGGAGTGGAATGAGGTGTAATGGAATTGATAGAGAAGGAAGGTAAGTGAACACACAGGAGTGGAGTGGAGTGGAATGCATTGGAATGGAATGGAATAGAGTGGAGTGGAGTGGAATGTATTGGAGTGGAGTGGAGTGGAATGGAATGCAGTACAGTGGAATGGAGTGGATAGGAGAGGAGTGGAGTGGAATGGAGTGGAATGGAATGGAGTGCAGTAGAATGGAATGAAATGGAATGGAAAGGAATGGAGTGGAATAAAGTGGAGTGGAGTGGAATTGAATGGAATGGACTGTAATGGAATGCAATGGAATAGAATGGAGTGGAGTGCAGTGGAATGGAATGGAATGGAACGGAATGGAATGGAGTGGAATGGACTCAAATTGAATGGAATGGAATGGAATGGTCTTGAAAGGAATGGAGTCGAATGGAAAGGAATTGAATGGAAGGAATCGAAAGGAGTGGAATGCAACGGAATATAATGGAATGGAATGGAGTGGAGTGCAGTGGAGTGGAATGCAATGGATTGGAGTGGAGTGGAGTGGATTGGAGTGGAATTTAATGGAAATTAATGGAGTGTAATGGAATGAAGTGGGGTGGAGTGGAGTGGAATGGAATTTAAAGGAGCGGAGTGAAGTGGAGAGCAGTGGAATGCAATGGAATGTAATGGAAGGGAGGAGGGTAGAGTGGAGTGGAAGGGAATGCAATGGAATGGAGTGGATTGGAGGGGAGTGGAGTGGAATATATTCTAGTGGAGTAGAGTGGAGTGGTGTGGAATGGAGTGGAGTGGAGTGGAATGGAGTGGAGTGAAATGGGGTGGAATGGAATGCAATGGAATGGAATGGAGTGTAGTGGAAGGTAATGGAGTTCAGAGCAGGGGAATGGAATAGAATGGAATGGAATGGAATGGAATGGAATGGAGTGGAATGGAATGGACTCGAGTGGAATAGACTCAAATGGAATGAACTCGAGTTGAATGGAAGCGAGTTGAATGGACTAGAATGGAATTGACTTGAGTGGAATGGACAGGAATGGAATGGACCCGAATGGAATGGAATCAATTCAAATGGAACGGAATGGACTCGAATGGAATGGAATCGAGTGGAACGGACTCTAATTGACTGGAATTGAATGGAATGGACTCTAGTGGTATGAACTAGAATGGAATGGACTCGAAGTGAATGGACTCGAATCGAATGGAATCAAATGGAAAGGAGTGGAATGGAATGGAATGGAATCGAGTGGAACGGACTCGAATTGACTGGAATTGAATGGAATGGACTCTAGTGGAATGAACTAGAATGGAATGGACTCAAAGCGAATGGACTCGAATCGAATGGAATCAAATGGAAAGGAGTGGAATGGAATGGAATGGGCTCAAATGGGTTGGGCAGGAATGGAATGGACTCGAATGAAACGGAATCAAATGGAATGGAATCGAATGAAATGTAGTGGAATTGAATGGAGTGAAATGGAATGGACTCGAGAGGAATGGACTCGAATGGAATGGACTCGAGTTGAATGGACTAAAGTCAAATGGACTAGAATGGAATGGACTCGAGTGGAGTGGACTCGAATGGATTGGACTTGGGTGGAATGGACTTGGGTGGAATGGACTCAAGACACATGGATTCCAATGAAATGGAATGGAATGAGATGGAATAGAATGGAATGGAATGGAATGGAATGGAATGGACTTGAGTGGAACGGACTGTAATGGAATGGAATCAAATGGAAAGGAATGGAATGGAATGTTCTCGAATGGATTGGATAGGAATGGAATGGACTCGAATGGAATGGAATGGAATGGAATATAATGGAATGGAATGAAATGGAATGGAATGGAATGAAAAGGAACGTACTCGAGAGAAATGGACTCAAATGAGATGGACTCAGGTGGAATTGACTCGAGCTGCAAGGACCCCAATAGAATGGAATGGAATGGAGTGGAATGGAATAGGCTCGAATGGAATGCACTGGAATGGAATGGACTCGAAAGGAATGGAATGGAATGGAAGGGATTAGAATGGAATGGAATGGAATGGAATGGATTGGAATGGAATCAAATGGAAAGGAATGGACTCCAATGTAATGGAATCCAATCAAATGGAATCGAATGGAATGGAATTGAATGTAATATAATGCAATGTAATCTAATGGAATGGAATCAAATGGATAGGCCTCGAATGGAATGGGCTCTAACAGTGTGGAATCAAAAGGAAGGGGATCGAATGGATTGGAAGCGAATGGAATGGAATCGAATAAAATGGTCTGGAATGGAATGGACTCGAATGGAATGGACTTGAATGGAACGCACACTAATCGAATGCACTCGAAAGGAATGGATGCGAAGGGAATGGAATCGAGTGGAATGGAACCGAATGAAATGCAATCGAATGGAAGGGACTGGAATGGAATGGAGTGGAATCGAATGGACTTGAATGGAATGGATTGCAATGGAATGGACTCGAAATGAATGGAATCGAATGAAACGGAAATGAATGGAATGGAATGGAATGGTATCAAATAGAATGGAATCGAATGGAATGCAATAGAAGGGAATGGAATCGAATGTAATGGAATCGAATGAAATGCAGACGAATGGAATGGAATCAAATGAAAGGAATCGAATAGAAGAGAATCGAATGTAATTGAATCTAATGGAATGGAATGGAATGCAATGGAATGGAAAGAAATGGAACTGAATGGAATGGAATGGAATGGAAAGGAATGGAATGGAAAAGCATTAAATGGACTGGAATGGAATGGAAAGGAATGGAATGGAAAAGCATTAAATGGAATGGAATGGAATGGAATGGAATGGAATGGAATCGAATGGAATGAAATCAAATAGAATTGAATGGAATCGAATGGAAAGTGGTGAAGCGGAGTGGTGTGGAGTGGAATGGAGTTGAATGTAATGGGGTAAAATGGAATTGAATGGAGTGGAGTTGAGTGTAGTGGAATGGATTGGAATGGAATGGAATACGAAAGAATGGAATTGAATGGAGTGGTGTGGAATGGACTGGAATGGAATGGAATACGAAAGAATGGAATTGAATGGAGTGGTGTGGAGTGCAGTGGATTGGAATGGGATGCAATGGATTGGGAAGGAATGGAATGCAGTGGATTGGAATGAAACACAGAAGAATGGAATGGAATGGAGTGGAATAGAAAGAAATGGAATATGGTGGAATGGAATGGAATGGAATGGAATGGAATGGAATCAAATGATCTGGATTGGAATGGAATGGATTCGAGTGGAATGCACTCGAATGGAATGACTAGAATCTAATGGAATGGAATGGAATGGAAAGATATCGAATGGAATGGAATGGAATCAAGTGGTATAGACTAGAATGGAATGGACTTGAATGTAATGGACTGGAATGGAATGGACTCGAATGGAATGAAATCGATTGGAACGGACTCAAAAGGAATTGACTCGAATGGAATGGAAACGATTGGAATGGAATTGAATTGAATGCAATCAAATGGAATGGAATCGAAAGGAAAGGAATCGAAAGGGATGGACTGGAATGGAATCGATTGGAATGGAGTTGAATTGAATGCAATCGAATGGAATAGAATCGAAAGGAAAGAAATCGAAAGGAATGGACTGGAATGCAATGGACTGGAATGGAATGGAATCGAATGGAATGGACTGAAATGGAATGAATTCGAATGGAATGGAAATAAATGGAATAGAATGGAATGGAACAGAATGGAATGGAATGGAATGGAACGGAACGGAATGGAATGGAATGGAATGGAATGGAATCAAATGCAATGGAATGAAGTGAAATGGAATAGAAAGGAATGGAATGGAATGGACTCCAATGGAATGTACTCGAATGGAATGCCTTCAAATCGAATGGAATCGAATGGAATGGAATCAAATGGACTGGGATCGAATGGAGTGGGATTGAAAGGAGTGAAATTGAATGGAATGGGATCAAATGGAGTTGGATCGAATAGAATGGAATCAAATGGCATCAAACGGAATTGAACGGAATGCGGTGAAACAGAATGGGCTGGAGTGGAATGGAGTGGAATGGAAATGGGGTGGAATGGAATGGAATGTAGTGGAGTGGAGTGGATTGGAAAGCAGTAGAGCGGAACGGAATGGGAAAGAATGGAGTTGAACGGATTGAACTAGATTGGAGTGGACTGGAATTTAATGAAATGAAATAGAATGGAGTGTAGTGGAATAAAATGGAGTGAAGTGGAGTGTAGTGGAATACAATGGAATGGAAAGGAATGGAGTCGAATGGAATGGACTCGAGTGAAATGGACTCGAATGGAATGGACTCGAGTGGAATGGACTCGAGTGAAATGGACTCGAGTAGAATGGAATTGAATGGAATAGACTTGAGTCAAATGGACTCCAGTTGAATGGATTCGAATGGAATGGACTCAAATGGAATGGACTCAAATAGAGTGAAACCGAATGGAAAGGAATGGAATGGAATGGACTGGAATGGAATGGATTCGAATGGAATGGAATGGAATGGAATGGAATGGAATGGACTCAAATGGAATGGAATAGTAAGGAATGGACTCCAGTGGAATGGACTCAAATGGAATGGACTCGAATGGAATGGAATAGTATGGAATGGACTCAAGTGGAATTGACTCGAATGGAATGGACTCGAATGGAACGCAGGGGAATGGAATGGAATGGAGTGGAAGGAATCATATCGAATGGAATGGAAAGGAATGCATTCGAATGGAATGGACTCGAAAAGAATGGACTTGAATGGAATGGAATAGAGTGGAATGGAATCGAGTGCAATGCAATCAAATGCAATGTAACCAAATGAAAGGAATCAAATGGAATGGACTTGAATGGAAGGGACAGGAATGGAATTAACTCGAATGGAGTTGGACTCGAATGGAAAGGATGGGAAACGAATGGACTTGAATTGAATGGAAACGAATGGAATGGATTCAAATGGAACGGAATGGAATGACATGCAATGGAATGGAATGGAATATAGTGGAATGGAATGAAATGGAATGGAACGGAATGGAAAGGAATCAAATGGAATGGAATTGAAAGAAATGGAATTGAATGGAATATAATGGAACGGAATCAAATGGAATAGAATGGAATGGAATGGAATGGAATAACATGAAACTGAAAGGAATTGATTGGAATGGACTCCGATGGAATGGACTCGAATGGAATGGAAACGAACGGAATGGAATTGAATGGAATGGGAACGAATGGAATGGGATCGAATTGAATGGATTCAAAAGGAATGGAATAAAATGGAATGGGATAGAACGGAATGGAACCGAGTGGAATTGAATCGAATGGAATCGAAAGGAATGCGGTGAAACGGAGGGTAGTGGAGTAGAATGGAGGGGAATGGAATTGGGTGGAATGTAATTGAAAGGAGTAGAGTGGAGTGGAGGGTAAAGCAGTGGAATGGAATGGAATGGGAAGGAATGGAAATGGATGGAGTGGAGTGGTTTGGAGTGGAGTGCAATGGAATGCAATGGAATGGAATGGAGTGGAATGGAATGGAATGGAATGGAGTGGAATGGAATGGACTCAAGTGGAATGGACTCAGGTCGAATGGACTCGGATGGAATAGACTCGAATGGAATGGACTCGAATGGGATGGAATCGAATGGAAATGAATGGAATGGAATGCCATGGAATGGAATGGACTCGAATGAAATGGACTGGAATGGAATGGACTCGAATGGAATGGAATCGAATAGAAGAGAATGGAATGGAATACAATGGAATGGAATGAACTTGAATGGAATGTACTAGAATGGAATGGATTCGAATGGAATGGACTCAAAAAGAATGGACTTGAATCGAATGGAATCAAATGCAATGGAACGGAATGGAATGGAGAGTAATGGAATGGACTCAAGAGGAAGGGACTTGAATGGAATGGACTTGAGTCAAATGGACTTGCATGGAATGGACTCGATCGGAATGGACTCGAATGAAATGGTATTCACTGGAATAGAATGGAATGGAATGGAATGGAATGGAATGGAATGGAATGGACTCGGATGGAATGGATTTGAATGGAATGGACTCGAATGGAACGGAATCGAATGGAATGGAATCGAATGAAATGGAATGGAATGGAACTAAATGGAATGGAATGGAATGGAATGGAATCAAATGGAATGGAAAAGTCTCATTGGGAATTGGGTCATATGTACTGGACACGAATGGAATTTATTGGAATGGAATGGACTTAAATGGAATGAAATCGTATGGAATGGATTGGAATGGAATGGACTCGAATGGAATGGAATAGAATGGAATGGAATCAAATGGAAAGGAATTGAATTGAATGGACTCCAATGAAATGGAATAGAATGGAATGGAATCGAGTGGCAATGAATGTATTCGAATGGAATGCTGTGAAGTGGAGTTTAGTGGATTGGGATGGAGTGGAATGGAAAGCAATGGGAAGAAATGGAACTGAACGGAGTGGAGTGGTGTGTAGTGAAGTGGTATGGAGTGGAATGAAATGAAATTAAATGGAATCGGGTGGAGTGGAATGGAATGCAATGGAATGCAATTGAGAGGAGTGGAGTGGAATGGAATGGAATGGAATGGAATGGAGTAGGGTGGAGTGGAGTGGAGAGGAGTGGAGTTGAATGGAGTGGACTAGAGTGGAGTGGAGTGGAATGGAATGGAGTGGAGTGGAGTGGAGCATATTAGAAGGGATTGGAATTGAATGGAGTGGAATGGAATGGAGTGGAGTGGAGTGGAATGGAATGGAAAGGAAACGAATGGAATGAAGTGGAGTGGAATGGTATGGAATAGAATGGAATGAAATGAAATGGAATGGACTCGGAAGGAATGGACTCAAATGGAACAGACTGGAATGGAATGAACTGCAATGGAATGGACTGGAATGTAATGGAATCGAATGGAATGGAATCAAATGGAATGGAATCGAATGGAATGTAATCGAATGAAATGGAAACTAATGGAATGGCATCAAATGGAATCGAATGGAATGTGTTGAAGTGAAGTGGAGTGGACTGGAATGGAGTGGAATGGAATGGAATGGAATGGAGTGGAGTAGAATGGAGTCAAGTGCAGTGGAGTGGAGTGGTTTGGAGTGGAGTTGAATGGAATGGAATGGAATGGGATGCACTGGAATGGACTGGACTGCAATTGAATGGACTTGAACGGAATGGACGGGAATGGAATGGACTGGATTGGAAGGGTCTCGAATGCAATGGACTCAAACGGAGTGGAATGAAATTAAATGGAATCGAATGGCAATGAATCGAATGGAATGGAATCAAATGGAATAGAATCAAACAGCACTGAATGGAATCGAAAGGTATCAATTGGAATGTGGTGATGTGGGGTGGAGAGGAGTGGATTTGAGTGGAATGGAATGGGATGGAATGCAATTGAATGGAGTAGATTGGAGTGAAGTGGTATTGAGTGGAATGGAATGGGAAGGAATGGAATTGAATGGAGTGGTGTGGAATGGAGTGGAGTGGAGTGGAGTGCAATGGAATGGAATGGAATGGAATGAAATAGAGTGGAGTGGAGTGGAATGGAATGCAATGGAATAGAGTGGATTAAAATGGAATGGGCTTGAATGGAATTGGCTCGAATGGAATGGACTTGAAGAGAATGCATTTGAATCGAATGAAATTGAATGGAATGGATTGGAATGGAATGGAATCAAATGGAATGGAATTGAATGGCATCGAATGGAATTGAATGGACTTCTGTGACGTGGAGTCTATTGGAGTGGAATGGAGTGGAATGGAATGGGGTGAAATTGAACTGAATGAAGTGAAGTGGAGAAGAGTGGAATGGAATGCAATGTGAAGGAATTGGATTGAACGGAGGGGAATAGAATGGAGTGGAGTGGAGTGGAATCCAATGGAATGGAATGGAATTAAGTGGAATGGAGTGGAGTTCAATGGAGTGGAATGGAATGGAATGGAAGGGATTGGCATGGAGTGGATTGGAATGGAATGGAATGGACTCGAATGTAATGGAATCGAATGGAATGGAATGGAATGGAAGGGATTGGCATGGAGTGGATTGGAATGGAATGGAATGGAATGCAATGGACTCGAATGTAATGGAATCGAATGGAATGGAATTGAATGGAATGGTCTGTAATGGAATGGAGTCGTATGGATTGGAATCGAATGGAAAGGAATCAAATGGAATGCAATCGAACGGAATGGAACCGAATGGACAGGAATCGAATGGAATGGAATAGAAGGGAACGGAATTGTAAGGAATGGAATCAAATGTAATGGAATCAAATGTAATGGAATCGAATGGAATGGAAACGAACAGTGTCGAATGGAACGTGGTGAAGTGGAGGGGAGAGGTGTGGTATGAAGTGCAATGGAATGGGATGGAATGGAATTCAATGGAGTTGAGTGGAGTGGAATGGAATGGAATGCAATGGAATGGAATGGAATGGAAGGAAAAAGAATAGAATGGAATGTAGTGGAGTGGAATGGACTCAAATGGAATGGAGTGCAATGGAATGAACTGGAATGGTATGGACTTGAAAGGAATGGACTGGAATGGAATGGACTGGACTGGAATGGAATTGAATAGAATGGAATCGAATGGAATGGAATCAAATGGATTGTAATGGAATGGAATGGAATGGAATGGAATGGAATGGAAAGGAATGGAATCGAGTGGAATGGAGTCGAACGGAATGGAAATGGATGGAATGGAATTGAATGCAATCGAATGCAATGGAATAGAATACAATGGAATAGAATGGAAGGGAAAGGAATGGCATCGAATAGCATCGAATGGAATGCAGTGAAGTTGACTGCACCTGAGTGGAGTGGTGTGGAAGGAATGAGGTGGAATTCAATTGAATGGAGTGCAATGGAATGAAGTAGAATTGAGTTGAATGTTACGGAATGAGAAGGAATGCAATGGAATGGAATGGAGTGCAGTGGATTGGAGTGGAATGGAATCGAATGGAATGGTGTGGTATAGCGTGGAATGGAGTGGAGTGGAGTGGAGTGGAATGTAATGGAATGGAGTCGAGTGGATTAGAGTGGAGCGGACTGGAATGGAGTGGAATGGAAAGGAATGGAGTAGAATTGTATGGAGTGGAGTGGAGTGGTATGCGATGGAATAGAAATAAATGGAGTGGATTGTGGTGGAGTGCAGTGGAATGGAATGGAATGTGTAGAAACGGAATGCAGTGGAGTGGAGAGGAATGGAGTGGAATGAAACGGAGTTTATTGAAATGGAATGGAATGGTATGGAGTGGAGTGGAGTGTTGCAGAGTGGAGTGGAGTGGAATGGAATGGAATGAAATGGAAAGGAATGGAAAGGAAAGGAATGGACTGGAATGGAATGGACCAGATTGGAATGGAATCGACTGGAATGAAATGGAATCAGATGGAAGGCATCGAACGGAATGGAATCAAAAGGAATGGAATTAAGTGGAATGGAATCAAATTGAAAGGAATCGAATGGAATGGAATCGATTGGAAAGGAATCGAACGACATTGAATGGAATTGAAAGGAAAGTGGTGAAGTGGAGTGGAGAGGAATGGAGTGGAAAGGAACGGGGTGGAATGGAATTGAATGGAGTGGAGTGGAGTGAAATGGAGTGGAATGGGAAGGATTGTTATTGAACGGAGTGGAGTGCAGTGCAATGGAATGGAATGGAATGGAGTGGAGTGGACTGGAGGAGACTGGAATGCAATGGAAAGTATAGGAGTGGAGTGGAATGGAATAGACTTTTATGGAATGGAATGGACACGAATGGAATGGACTCGAATGGAATGGGCTCGAATGGAATGGAATCGAATGGAATGGGATCGAATGGAATGGGCTCGAATGGAATGAAATCGAATGGAATGGGATCGAATGGAATGGAATTGAATGGAATGGGATCGAATGGAATGGAATCGAATGCAATGGATTCGAATTGAATCGAATGGAATTGAAAGGAATGCGGAGAAGCGGAGTGGATTGGAGTGGAATGGAGTGGAAAGAAATGGGACACAATGAATTTGAAGGTAGCTTAGTGCCATGGAGTGGAAAGGAGTGGAATGGAATGGACTTGAATGGAATGGACTCGAATGGAATGGAATCAAATGGAATGTAATGGAGTGGAATGGAGTCATATAGAATGTAATGGAATGGAAAAAATGGACTCGAATGAAATGGACTCGAATGGAATGGACTCGAATGTAATGGCCTGGAATGGAATCGATTCAAATGGAATGGACTTGAATGGAATGGACACCAATGGAATGGACACGAAAGGAATGGAATCGAAGGGAATGGAATCGAGTGTAATGGAATCGAATGAAATGCAATGGAATGGAATGGAATCGAATAGAATGGAATCGAATGGAATGGACTCAAATTCAATGGAATTGAGAGGAATGGAATCGAATGAAATGGAATCAAATGGAATGGAAAAGAAAGGAATGGAATCGAATCGAATGAAATGGAATTGAATGGAATGAAATCAAATGGATTAGAATTGAATGGCATGGAAAGGAATGGACGGAATGGAATGGACTCAAATGGATATGACTGGAATGGAATGGACACGAATGGAATGGACTCGAAAGGAATGGAATGGAATGGAATGGAATGCAATGGAATGGAATGGAATGGAATGCAATGGAATGGGATGGAATGCAATGGAATGGAATGGAATGGAATGCAATGGAATGGGATGGAATGCAATGGAATGGAATGGAATGGACTCGAATGGAATGCACTCGAATAGAATGGACAGGAATAGAAAGGACTCGAATGGAACGGTGTCAAATGGAATTGACTGGAATGGAAATGACTGGAATGAAATGGACTGGAATGGAATGGAATGGAATGGAATCGAACGGTCTGGAATGGAATGCAATCGAATGGAATGGAAAGGAAGGGAATATAATTTATTGGATAGGAAGGGAATGGAATGGAATTGAATACACTGGAATGGAATGGAATCGATTCCAATGGAATGTCATCGAATGGTATGGAGTGGAATGCAAAGGAATGGAATGGAATGCAAAGGAATGGAATGGAATGGTATCGAATGAAATGGACTGAAATGGAATGAACTCGAAAGGAATGGACTCGAATGGAATGGAATCGTATGGAATGGAATCGAATGGAATGGAATCAAATGGAATGGAATAGAAAGGAAAGGAATCGAATCGAATGAAATGGAATCTATTGGAATATAATCGAATGGAGTGGAATGGAATGGAATGGAAAGCAATCAATTAAAATGGAATGGAATAGAATAGAATGGAATGGAGTGGAATCAAACGCAATGGAAACGAATGGACTGGTCTGGAATGGAATGGACTTGAATAGATAGGACTGGAAGGGAATGGACTCGAATGGAATGGAATAGAATGGAATGGATTGCAATGGAATGAAATGAAATGGAATGGAATGGAATTGAATAGAATGGACTGGAACGGAATGGATATGAATGGAATGGAATTGAACATAATGGACTCGAATGGAAAGGAATGGATAGGAATGGAATGGACATGAATGGAATGGGCTCGAATACAATGGACTGGAATAGAATGGACATGAAAGGAAGGGAATCGAATGGAATGGAATCCAATGGAATGGAATCAAATGAAATGGAATTCAATAGAAAGGAATCGAATGGAATGGAGTGGAATGCAATGCATTCGAAAGGAATGGAATCGAATGGAATGGAATCGATAGGCATTGAACAGAATAAAATGGAATGCGGAGAAGTGTAGTGAAGTGGAGTGGATTGGAGTCAAATGGAATGGGGTAGAATTGAATTGAATGGAGTGAAGAGGAGTGGAGTGAAATGTAATGGGATGGAATGGAATTGAATGGAGTGCAGCTCAGTGGAGTGGAATGTATTGAATTGGAATGAAATGGGAAGGAATGGAATTGAAAGAAGTGGAATGGAGTGAAGTGGACTGGAGTGGAGTGGATTGCAGTGGATTGAAGTGGAATGAATGAAATAGAATGGAATGGAATGGAATGCAATGGAATGGAGTGGAGTGGAGTGGAATGGAATGAAATGGAATGGGAAGAAATGGAATAAAACAGAGGGGAATGGAGTGGAGGGCATTAGAAAGAAATGGAATGTCGTGGAATGGAGTGGACTGGAGTGGATTGGAGTGGAGTGGAATCCAATGGAATTGAAAAGAGTGTAGTGGAGTGTAGTGGAGAGGATTGGAGTGAAGTTGAATGTAGTGGAGTGGAGTGGAGTGGTGTGGAGTGGATTGGCGTGGAGTGGAATGGAATGGAGTGGAGTGAAATTGAGTGGGACGGAGTGGAGGGGAGTGCAGTGGATTGGAATGGATTGGAGAGGAGTAGAGTGGAATGGAGTGGAATTGAGAGGAATGGAAGGAATTGGAATGGAGTGGAATGGAATGGACTCGAAATGACTACAATTGAAAGGACACGAATCCAATGGAATCGAATGGTAGGGAATTGAATGGAATGGAATCGAGTGGAATATAATCGAATGCAATGGAATTGAATGGCATCGAATGGAATCTAATGGAATGCAGTGAAGCGGAGTGGAGTGGAATGGAGTGGAATGGAATGGGATGGAATGGGATTGAATGTATTGGAGTGGAGTTTAGTGGAATGGAATGGAATAGGAAATAATTGAATTAAATGGAGCAGAGTGGTGTGGAGTGGAGTGGCATGAAATGGAATGTAATGGAAAGTAGTGGAGTGGAGAGGAGTGGAATGCAGTGGAATGGAATGGAATGGATTGGAGTGGAGTGGACTGGAATGGAGTGGAGTGGGGTGTAGAGGAGTGGAATGGAATGGAGTGGAGTGCAGTGGAGTTGTGTAGAGTGGCATGGAATGGGGTGGAGTGGAGTGGAGTGGAATGGAATGTACTGCAATGCAATGGACTGAATTGCAATGGACTCCAATTGAATGGACAAAAATGGAATGGACTCGAACGGAATGCAATGGACTGGAATCAACTGGAATGGGAAGGACTGGAATAGATTGGACTTGAATGAAATGGAAATGAATAGAATGGAATAAACTGAAATGGAATCGAAAGGAATGGAATCGAATGGCATAGAATGGAATCGAATCAAATGCAGAGAAGTTTAGTGGAGTGGAGTGGAATGGAGTGGAATGGAATGGGATGAAATGGAATTGAATGGAGTGGAGTGAAGTGGAGTGGAACAGAGAGGAATGGAATGGAATGGGAAGGAATGGAATTGAGCAGAGAGGAGAGGAGTGGAGTGGAGTGGAGTGGAATGGACTGGAATGGAATAGAATGAAATGGAATGGAATGGAAAAGAATGGAAAAGAGTGGAATGGATTGGAATTGAACGGAATGGACTGGAATGGAATGGACTTGATTAGAATGGAATCGATTGGAATGGAATAGAATCGAATGAAATAGGATGGAATGGAAAGGTATCGAATGGAATGCAATCAAAAGGAATGGAATCGATTGGAATGGACTGGAATGGAATGATCTCGAAAAGAATGGACTGAAATGGAATTGACTGAAATGGATTGGAATAGAATGGAATGTAGTCAAATGGAATGGAATTGAATGGAATGGAATCAAATGGAATGAAATCCAATGGATTGGAATCGAATAGCATGGAATGAAATTGAAACGAATGTGGTGAAGTAGAGTGTAGTGGAGCGGAATGGAGTGGAATGGAATAGGGTGGAATGCAATTGAATTGAGTGGAGTGGAGTGGAGTGTAATGGAGTGCAATGGAAAGGAATGGGAAGGATTGGAATTGAACACAGTGGAGTGGAATGGATTGGACGGGAATGTAATGGAATGGAATAGAATCAAATGCAATGGAATAGAATGGAATGGAAAAGAAAGGAATGGAATCGAATCGAATGAAATGGAATTGAATGGAATGAAATCAAATGGATTAGAATTGAATGGCATGGAAAGGAATGGATGGAATGGAATGGACTCAAATGGATTTGACTGGAATGGAATGGACTGGAAAGGAATGGACACGAATGAAACGGACTCGAATGGAATGGAATGGAATGGAATGGAATGGAATGGAATGGAATGGACTCGAATGGAATGCACTCGAATAGAATGGACAGGAATAGAAAGGATTTGAATGGAACGGAGTCAAATTGAATTGACTGGAATGGAAATGACTGGAAGGGAATGGACTGGAATGGAATGGAACCATCTTGAATGGAATGAAATCGAATGGAATGGAAAAGAATGGAATTTAATCGACTGGATAGGAAGGGAATGGATTAGAATGGAATGGAACGGAATACACTGGAATGGAATGGAATTGATTCCAATGGAATGTCATCAAATGGTATGGAATGGAATGCAAAGGAATGGAATGGAATGGAATGGAATCTAATGAAATGGACTGAAATGGAATGTACTCGAATGGAATGGACTCGAATGAAATGGAATCGTATGGAATGGAATCGAATGGAATAGAAAGGGAAGGAATCGAATCAAATGGAATGGAATCAATTGGAATAGAATCGAATGGAGTGGAATGGAATGGAATGGAATGCAATCGATTAAAATGGAATGGAATGGAATAGAATAGAATGCAATGGAATCAAATGCAATGGAAACGAATGGACTGGACTGGAATGGAATGGATTCGAATGGATTGGACTGGAATGGAATGGACTCAAATTCACTGGAATCGAATGGAATGGAATAGAATCGAATGGATAGCAGTGGAATGAAATGGAATGGAATGGAATGGACTCGAATGGAATGGACTGGAATGGAATGGATTTGAATGGAATGGAATCAAACATAATGGACTCGAATGGAAAGGAATGAATAGGAATGGAATGGACGAGAATGTAACGGACTCGAATAGAATGGACTGGAATAGAATGGACATCAATGGAATGGAATCGAATGGAATGGAATCTAATGAAATGGAATCAAATAGAAAGGAATTGAATGGAATGAAGTGGAATGCAATGGATTCAAAAGGAATGGAATCGAATGGAATGGAATCGAATGGCGTTGAATAGAATCAAATGGAATGCGGAGAAGTGGAGTGGAGTGGAGTGGAATGGAGTCGAATGGAATGGGGTGGAATTGAATGGAATGGAGTGAAGAGGAGTGGAGTGAAATGGAACGGAATGGAATGGAATTGAATGAAGTGCAGTTCAGTGGAGTGGAATGTATTGTAGTGGAATGGAATGGGAAGGAATGGAATTGAATGGAGTGTAGTGGAGTGAAGTGGACTGGAGTGGAGTGGATTGCAGTGGATTGAAGTGGAATGGAATGAAATAGAATGGAATGGAATGGAAAGGAATGGAATGGAGTGGTGGGGAGTGGAGTGGAATGGAATGGAATGGAATGAAATGGAATGGGAAGAAATGGAATTAAACGGAGGGGAATGGAGTGGAGGGCATTAGAAAAAATGGAATGTCATGGAATGGGGTGGACTGGAGTGGAGAGGAGTGGAATCCAATGGAATTGAAAGGAGCGTAGTGGAGAGTAGTGGAGAGGAGTGGAGTGGAGTTGAATGTAGTGGAGTGGAGTGGTGTGGAGTGGATTGGTGTGGAGTGGAATGGAACAGAGTGGAGTGCAATGGAGTGGAACGCAGTGTAGTGGAGTGGATTGGAATGGAATGGATTGGAGTGGAGTAGAGTGGAATGGAGTGGAATTGAGAGGAATGGAAGGAATTGGAATGGAGTGGAATGGAATGGACTCGAATGGAATGGGATTCAATGGAATCGAATCGAATGGAATTGAATCAAATGGAATGCAATCTAACGTATGGCATCTAATGGAATTGAGCCAAATGGAACGGAATCGAATTGAACGGAATGGAATGGAGTGGAGTTGAGTGGAGTGGAGTAGAGTGGAGGTGAATGGAATTGAGCCAAATGGAATGGAATCGAATTGAACGGAATGGAATGGAGTGGAGTTGAGTGTAGTGGAGTAGAGTGGAGGTGAATGGAATGGAATGGAATGGAATGGAATGGATTCGAATGGAATGGAATTGAATGGAATGCAATAGAATGGAATGAAATAGGAATGCAATCCAATGGAATGGAATCCAATGGAAAGGAATCAAATGGAATCAACTGGAATGCGGTGAAGTGGAGAACAGAGGAGTGGAATGGAGTTGAATGCAATGGGGTGGAATGGAATTGAATGCAGTGGAGTGCACTGGATTTGAATAGAGTGGAATGGAAAGAGAAGAAATATAATTGAACGGAGCTGAGTGGAGTGGAGAGGAATTGAAATGCAAAGGAATGGATTGGAATGGAATGGAAAGGAAATGAATGGAATGGAATCGAATGGAATGGAATGGAACGGAACGGAACGGAATGGAATGGAATGGAATGGAAAGCAATGGAATGGAATTGAATGGAATGGAATGGAATGGAAACGAATGGCATCGAATAGAATGTGGTGAAGTGGAGTAGAGAGGGGTGGAATGGACGGGAATGGAATGGGTTGGAATGGAATTGAATGGAGTGGAGTGGATTGGAGAGGAATGGAGTAGCATGGAAAGAGAAGGAATGGAATTTAATGGAGTGGAGAGGAGTGGAGAGGAATGGAGTGGAATGGAATGGGAAGGAATGGAATTGAACGGAAGGTAGTGGAGTGGATGGGAAAGAAATGGAATGGAATGGAATGGAGTGGAGTGGAGTGGAGTGGAATGGAATAGAATGGAATGGAATGGAGTGGAATGGACTGGAATGAAATGGAATGGAGTAGAGTTGAATTTATTGGAATGGAATGGAATGAAATCGAATAGAATGAAGTGGCACAAAATGGAGTGTAGTGAAGGGAAATTGAATGGAATGGAGTGGAATGGAATGGAATGGAATGGAATGGTTTGTAATGGAATGGATTGGAATGGACTGGACTCGAATGGAATGAAATAGAATGGAATGGAAACCAAAGGAATGGAACTGAAAGGAATGGAAACGAATGGAATGGAATGGAATGGAATAGTATGGAATGGAAAGGAATGGACTCGGAAAGAATTGAAGGCAATGGAATTAAAAGGAATGGAATAGAATAGAATGGAATGGAGTAGAATGGAATGGAAAGAAATGGAATGGAATGCAATGGAGTGGAATGGAAAAGAATGGAATGGAATCAAACAGCATCGAATGGATTGCAGTTAAGTGGAGTGGAGAGGACTGGAATGGAGTGGAATGGAATGGAGTGGAATAGAATAGAATGGGCTGGAGTGTATTGCATTGGAAAGGAGTGGAATGGAATGGGAAGGAAGGGAATTGAACAGAGTGAATAGGAGTGTAGTGGAATGCAGTGGAATGGAATGGAATGGAATAGAAGGGAATGGAATGGAACGGAATGGACTCGAATGGAATGGAATAAAATGCAATAGAATTGAATGGAATTGATTGGAAATAAATGGAATCGAATCGAATGGAATGGAATTGAATGGAATGGAAACAAATAGAGTGGAAAGGAATGGAATGGAATGGTCTCGAATAAAGTGAAATGGAATGGAATCAAATAGAGTGGAAAGGAATGGAATGGAATGGTCTCGAATAAAGTGAAATGGAATGGAATTGAGTGCAATGGAATCAAAAGGAATGGATTGGAATCGAATGAAATGGAATCAAATGAAATGGAATGGAATCGAATGCAATGGAATGGAAGGGAATGGATTGGAATGGAACGGAATGGGATGGAACAGAATGGAATGGAATGGTATGGAATGGAATGGAATCCGATGGAATGGAATCAAATGAAAAGGAATGGAATCGAATGCAATGGAATGGAAGGGAATGGAAAGGAATGGAATGGAATGGGATGGAACTGAATGGAATGGAATGGAATCGAATGGAGTGGAACTGAGTGGCATCAAATGGAATGTGGTGAACTGGAGTGGAGAGGGGTGGAATTGAGTGGAATGGAATGGAGTGGAATGGAATAGAATGGAGTGGAGTGGATTGGATTGGAACGGAGTGGAATGGAATGTGAAGGAGTGGAATTGAACAGAGAGGAGTGGAGTGGAGTGGAGTGGAATGCAGTGCAATGGAATGGAATGGAATGGGAAGGAATGGAATTGAACAGAGTGGAGTGGAGTGGAGTGGAATGGAATGGAATGGAATGGAATGGAATGGAATGGAAATGACAAGAATGGAATTGAAAGGAATGGAATGGAATGGAATGGAATAGTATCAAATGGAATGGAATGGAATTGAATGCAATGGACACGAAAGGAATGAAATCAAATGGAATGGAAAGGAATGGAATGGAATGGAGTGGAATGGACTCGAATGGAGTTGAATGGAGTACAATGGAATCGAATGGAATGGAGTGGATTCGAATGGAAAGGAATCGAATGACATAGAATGGAATTGAATACAAGGAATCAAATGGAATACAATCAAATGGAATGGAATCAAATGGAATGGAATCAAATGGTATGAATGAAATCAAATGGAATGGAAACAAATGGCATCGAAAGGATTTGAATGGAATGCGGTGAAGTTCAGTGGAGTGGTGTGCAATGGAAAGGATTGGAATGCAATTGAATTGAGTGGAGAGGAGTGGAGAGGAATGAAGTGGAATTGAATGGAATGAGAAGGAATGGAATTGAATGGAGTGGAGTGGAGTGGATTGGAAAGCAATGGAATAGAATGGAATGGAGTGAAATGGAATGGAGTGGAGTGGAGTCGAGTGGAGAGGAATGGAGTAGCATGGAATGGAGTGGAATGGATTGGATTGGAATGGAATGGAGGGTAGTGGAATGGAATGGAATGGAATTGAGTGGAATGGAATGGAATCGAATGGAATGGAGTGGCGTGGAGTGGAGAATTGGAGTGAAAGAGTATGGAACGGAATGGAATGGAATGGAATGGAATGGAATGGAATGGAATGGAATGGAACGGACTCGAATGGAATGGAATTCAATGGAAGGGAATCCAACGGAATGGAATCAATTGGAATGGAATGGAATGCAATGCAATGGAATGGAATGGAATGGAAAGGAATTTAATGCAAAGGAATGAAGTGGAACGGAATAGAAAGGATTGGAATGGAATAGAATGGAATAGTATCGAATGGAATGGAAGGGCAAGGAATCAAAAGGAATGGAATGCAATCAATTGAAGTAGAATGGAATAGAATTGAATGAAATGGAATCGAATGGAATGGAAGGGAATGTAATTGAATGGATTAGAACGGAATTGAATGGAATGTAATCAAATGGCATGGAATGGATTGCGGTGAAGCGGAGTGGAGAGGGGTGGAATGGAGTGGAATGGAGTGAATTGGAATAGAATGGAGTGGAGTGGATTGGATTGGAATGGAGTGGAATAGAATGGGAAGGAATGGAGTAGAGCAGAGTGGAGTGGAATGCATTGGAATGGAATGGAATGGAAAGGAATGGAATGGACTCGAATGGAATGGAATTGAATGAAGTGGAATGGAATGGAATGGAACAGAACGGAATGAAATTGAGAGGAAAGGATTCAAAAGGAATGGAATCGAATGGAATGGAATCAAATTTAATGGAATTGAACGGAATGGACTGGAATGGAATGGAATCAAATGGAATGGAATCGAATGAAATGTGGTGAAGTGGAGTGGAGTGGAATGGAATGGGCTGAAATGGAATAGAATGGAGTGGAGTGGAGGGAAAATGATTGGAAAGGAATGGAATGGGAAGGAAAGGAATTGAATGGAATGGAGTGCAATGTATTTGACTGCAATGCATTGGATTTGATTGGAATGGAGTTGAGTGGAGTGGAGACGAGTGTAGTGGAGTGGAATGGAATGGATTGGAATAGAATTGAATCAAATGTAATGGACTGGAATGGATTGGATTCCAATGGAATGGACTGGAATGGATTGGACTCAAATGGAATGGACTTGAATGGAATGGAGTCAAAAGGAATGGAATCGAATATAACGGTATGGAATGCAATGGAACGGAATGGAATGGAATGGAATCAAATGCAAAGGAATCAAATGCAATGGAATTGAATGGAACGGAATGAAATAGAATGGGATTGAATGGAATGGAATCGAATGGAATGGATTCGAATTGAATGGACTCAAAAAGCATCGAATGGATTTGAAAACAATGCGGTGAAGTGGAGAGGAGTGGAATGGAGTGGAATGGAATGGGGTGGAATTTAATTGAATGGAGTGGAGTGGAGTCAGGTGGAATGGATTGGAAAGGAATTGAATGGGAAGGAATGGAATTGAACGGAGTGGAGTGGACTGGAATGCAATGGAATGGAATGGAATGTATTACATTGGAATGAAATGGAATGAATGGAAATGGAATTGAATGGAGAGGAGTGGAGTGGAATAGAATGTAATAGAATGGAATGAATTGGAATGGAATGTAGTGGAGTGGAATGGAGTGGAGTGAAATGAAATGGAATGGAGTGGAATAGAATGGAATGGGGTGGAGTGGAGAGGAGTGGAGTGGATTGCAGTGGGATGGAATACAATGGAATGGAATGGAATGGAATGGAATGGAACAGAATGGAATGGAATGAATTGGAATGGAATATCGTGGAGTGGAATGGAGTGGAGTGGAATGAAATGGAGTGGAGTGGAATAGAATAGAATGGAGTGGAGTGTAGTGGAGTGGATTGTAGTGGGATGGAGTGGAGTGGAATAGAATAGAATGGAGTGGAGTGGAGTGGAGTGGATTGTAGTGGGATGGAATAGAATGGAATGGAATGGAGTGGAGTAGAATGTAGTGTAATGGAGTGGAGTGGAATGGAGTGGAGTGGAGTTGAGTGGAATGGAATGAAATGTAATGGACGCGAATGGAATGGACTCGAATGTAATGGACCCAAACAGAATGGATCTGAATGCAGTAGACTGGAATGGAGTGGCCTCAAATGTAATGGAATCTAATAGAATGGAATCCAAAGGAATGAAATTGAATGGAATGGAATCGAATGGAATGGAACTGAATGGAATGGAATCGAAAGACATCAAATGGAATTGAATGGGATGCAGTGAAGTAGAGTGGAGTGGAGTGGAATGGTGTGGAATGGAATAGGGTGGAATGGAATTCAATGGAGTGGAGTGCAGTGGAATCTAACGGAATGGAATAAAATGGAATTTAAAGGAATGGAATTGAACGGAGTGGAGGGGAGTGGAGTGCAATGAGTGGAGTGGAGTGGAGTGGAGTGGAGTGGAATGCAATGGAGTGGATTGGAGTGGAATAGAGTGGAATGTAGAGGAATTGAGGGGAGTGGATTTGTCTGGAGTTGAGTTGAATGGAATGGAAAGGAATGGAGTGGAGTCGAGTGAAGTGGAATGGTATGGAATGGAGTGGAATGGAGTGGAATGGAATGGAATGGATTGGAATGCAATGGAATGGAATGGAATGGATTGGAATGGGTAGGAGTGGAATTGAACGGAGTGGAGTGGAGTGCAATGCAATGGAATGGAATGGAGTATACTGGAATGGAATATGAAGGAATGGAATGGAATGGAAAGGACTCGAGTAAAATGGACTGGACTGGAATGGACTGGGAGGGAATGCAGAGGAATGAAATGACTCGAATGAAAAGCACCCAAATGGAGTGGAATCGAGTGGAAGGGAATCAAATTGAATGGAAAACAATGGAATGGAATCAAAAGGAATGGAATCGAATTGAATGGAATTGAATAGAATGGAACTGACTGGAATGAAATGGAATATAAAGGAATAGAATGGCATCGTATTGAATTTAATGGAATGTGGTTAAGTGGAGTGGAATGTAATGGAGTGGAATTGAATGATGTGGAACTCAATTGTACGGAGTGCAATGGAGTGGAATGGAATGGAATGGGAAGGAATGGAATTGAGTAGAGTGGAGTGGAGTGGAGTGGATTGGAATGCAGTGGAATGGAATGGAATAGATTGAAGTGGAATGGAGTGGAGTGGAGAGGAGTGGAGTTTTAAGGAATAGAACGGAATGGAATGGAATGGAGAGGAATGGAATGGAATGGAGTCGACTGGATTGGAATGTAATGTAATGGAACAGAATGGAATGGAATGGAGTGGAGTGGAGTGGAGTGGAGTGGAGGGGAATGGAATGGAATGGAATGGACTCAAAGGGAATGTATTTGAATGGTATGGAACTGAATGGAATGGAATAGTTTGGAAAGGAATCCAATGGACTGGAATCGAATGGAACAGACACGAATTGAATGGAATGGAATGGAACTGAAAGGAATGGAATGAAATGGAATGGAATGGAATGGAACGGAACTGAATGGAATGGAATGGAATCAAATGAAATGGAATGAATTGGAATGGAATTGAATGGAATGGAATTGAATGGCATCGACAGGAATGCTGTGAAGTGGAATAGAGAGGAGTGGAATGCAGTGGAATGGAATAGAGTGGAATGGAATTGAATGGAATGCAGTGGATTGGAGAAGAATGGAATGGAATGGAATGAGAACGAATGGAATTGAATGGAGTGGAGTGGAGCAGAGCGGAGTGGAATGGAATGCAATAGAATGGAATGGAATGGAATGGAATGGAATGGAATGGAATGGAATGGAATGGAATGGAAAAGTGGAATGGAATGGAAAAGTGGAATGGAGTGGAATGCAGTGGAATAGAATGGAGTGGAGTGGAATGGAATGGAGTGAAGTGGAAAGGAATGGAATGGAGTGGCGTGGAATGGAATGCAAAGGAAGGAAAGGGAAGGGAAGAGAATGGAAAAGAATATAATGGACTCCGACAGAATAGACTCCAACGGAATAGACTGGAATAGAATGGACTGGAATGGAGTGGACTCGAATGGAATGGACTCCAATGGAATGGAGTGGACTGAAATGGATTGGAATAGAATGGGCTTGAATGGAATTGACTGGAATGGAATATTCCCGAATAGAATGGACTCAAAAGGAATGGAATGCAATGGAATGGACTGGAATGGAAAAGAATTGAATGGAATGTCCTCGAATGTAATGGAATCGAATGGAAATGAATCGACGGGAATGGAATAGAATGCAATGGAATCAAATGGAGAGGAATAGAGTGGAAGGCAATCTCAAGGAATGGAATTGAATGGCAATGAACGGAATCAAATGGAATGCGATGAAGTGGAGTGGAATGGATTCTCATGGAGTGCAATGGAATGGGGTGGAAATAAATTGAATGGAGTGTAGTGGAGTGGGGGGGAATGGAGTGGAATGGAATGGAATGGGAAGGGATCGAATTGAATGGAGTGGAGAGGAGTGGAGTGGATTGGAATGGACTGGAATGGAATGGACTGGAATGGAATGGAAAGAATGGAATTTAATATAATGGACTCGAATGGAATGGACTCGAATGGAATACAATCGAGTGAAATAGAATCGAAAGGAATGGACCAGAATGGAATTAAATCAAATCGAAAGGAATGAAATCGAATGGAATGGAATGGAATCGAATCTAATCAAATGGAGTGGAATCAAAAGGTTTGGAATCGAATAGAATGGAATCGAATGGAAAAGACTGCAATCGAATGGTATGCATTGAAATGGAGTGCAGTGGAATGGAATGGAGTGGAAAGGAATGGGAAGGAATGGATTTCAATGGAGTGTAATGGAGTGGAGTGGAAAGGCATAGAATGGAATTGAATGAAATGGAGTTGAATACAAGGTAATGGAATGGAATAGAGGGGATCAGTGTGGAGTAGAGTGAAATGAAATCGAATAGAATGGAATGGAATGGATTGGAATGGAGTGGACTGGAGTGCAATCGATTGGAATGGAATACAGTGGAATGGAATCGAACGGAATTTAATCGAAAGGCATCGACTGGAAAGCAGTGGAGAAGAGAGGAGTGAAATGGAGGGGAATGGAAAGGTTGGAATGGAATTGAGTGGAACGGAATGGATTGGAGTGGAATGGAATGGAATGGAATGAGAAGGAATGGAATTGAACGGGATGGAGTGGAGCAGAGGGGAGTGGAAATGAAATGCAATGGAGTGGAATGGAATGGAATGCAATGGAATGGAATGGAATGGAATGGATTGGGATGGAATGGAATCAAATGGAATGGAATTGAATGGAAGCGAACGGAATGGAATGGAATCGAATGGAATGAAATCGAATGGCATTCAATGGAAACAAATGGAATGCGGTGAAGTGGAGTAGAGTGGATTGAAATGGAGTGGAATGGAATGGGGTGTAATGGCACATAATGGAGTGTAGTGGAGTGGAGGGAAATAGATTGGAAAGAGATGGAATAGAAAGTAATGGAATCCAACGGAGTGGAGTGGAGTGGATTGGAATGGACTGGAATCGAATGGACAGGAAAGGAACGGAAAGGAAAGAATGGAATTTGATGGAATGGACTTGGATGGAATGGACTCGAAAGGAATGGAATCAAAAGGTATGGAATCAAATGGAATGGAATCGAATGTAATGGACACGAATGGAATGTAATCGAATGGAATGGAATGGAACGGAATGAAATGGAATGGAAAGGAATGGAATGGAGTCGAATAGAATGGAATGGAATGGAGTGTAAAGGAATGGACTCGAAATTAATTGACTAGAATGGAATGGACTCGAATGGAATGGACTCGAATGGAATAGAATCGAATGGGAAGGCATCGAATGGAATGGAAAGGGATGGACCCAAATGTAACGGACTCGAATGGAATGGACTCAAAGAGAATGGACTCGAAATGAATGGTCTCGAATGGAATTTATTCAAATAGAATGGTATAGAATGGAATGGAATCGGAGGGAATGAAATCGAATGGAATGGAATCGAATGGAATGGACCGGAACGGAATGGACTGGAATAGAACGGAGTCAAATGTAATGGACTGCAATGTAATTGATTCGAATGGAATGGAATCGAATGGAATGTAATCAAATGGAATGGAATGGAATGCAATGGAATGGAATAGAATGGAATGCAGTGGAATAGAATAGAACGTAATACAATGGAATGGAACGGAGTGGAATTGAGTGGAATGGAATCGAATCGATTGGAATCGAATGGAATGGACTGGAATGGAATGGACTGTAATGGAATGGACTCAAATGGAATGAACTGGAGTGGAATGAACTGGACTGGAATGGAGAAGATTGGAATGGATTGGGAAGGAATGGAATGGAATGGAAAGGAAAGGAATAAAATGGAATGCAATCAGATAGAACGGAATGATATGGAATGGAGTCGATTTGAATGGCATCGAATGGAATGGAATGGAATGGAATGGAATGAAATAGAACGGAATGGAAAAGAATGGAATGGAAGGGAATGGAATGGAAAGGAATAGAATGGAATGCAATCAGATGGAACGGAATGGAATGGAATGGATTTGATTGGAATAGAATCAAATGGAATGGCATCGAATGGAATTGAATGGAATGCAATGGAATGTACTCGAATGGAATGTACTGGAATGGAGTGGAAACAAATGGAACGGACTGGAGTGGAATGGACACGAATGGAATGGAAGAAAATTTAATGGAAAGGAATAGAATGTAATGGAATCGGATGGAACGGAATGGAATGGAATGGAGTCGAATGGAATAAATTCGAATGCAATGGCTTTGAATGGAATGGAATGGAATGGACTCGAATGCAATGGACTGGAATGGAATGGACTCGAAAGGAATGGACTGGAGTGGAATGGATTCGAATGGCATGGAAACGAATGGAATGGAATGAAATGGAATAGAATGGAATGGAATGGAAAAGAATAGAATGGAATGGAATCGGATGGAACGGAATGGAATGGTATCAACTGGAATGGAATAGAATCAAATGGAATTTCATTGAATGGAATGGAATGGACTCGATTGGAATGGACTCGAATGGAATAGAAACAAATGGAATGGGATCGAATGCAAAGGAATGGAGCAGAATGGAATGGACCCAAATGTAATGGACTCGAATGGAATGGGCTCAAATTGAATGGACTCGAAAAAATGGTCTCGAATGTAATTTATATGATAGAATGGAATTGAATGGAATGCAATAGTATGGATTGGAATAGAGTGGAATGGAATTGAACAGAATCGAAAGGAATAGAAAGGAATGGAGTGCAATGGAAAGATATCAAATGGAAAGGAATGGAGTGGAATGGACTAGAATGGAATGGACTGGAATGGAATGGACTCAAATGGAATGGAACGGAGTGGAATGGACTCGTTTGGAATTTAAACGAATGGAATGGAATGGAATGGAAGGAACTACAATGGAATGGAATCGGATGGAACGGAATAGAATGGAATGGAGTTGAATGCAATAAAATCGAATGCAATGGATTCAAATGGAATGGAATGGAATGGACTCGAATGCAATGTACTGGAACTAAATGGAATCAAAAGGATTGGTATTGTAAGGAACAGAATGCATTGGAATGGAATGAAATGGACTCGAATGGAATGGAGTCGAATGGATTGGAATCGAATGGAAGGGAATCGAATAGAGTGGAATTGAATGGAATCAAATGGAATAGAATGGAATGGAGTGTAATGGAAAGATATTGAATGGAATGGACTTGAAAGGAATGGACTGGAATGGAAGGGACTCAAATGGAATGGACTGGAGTGGAAGGGATTCACATGGATTGGAAAAGAATGGAATGGAATGGAATGGAATGGAAAGGAACGGAATAGAATGGAATGTAATCGGATGGAACCGAATGGAATGGAATCAACTCGAATGGAATAGAATCAAATGGAATTCCATCAAATGGAATGGATTGGACTTGACTGGAATGGACTCGAATGGAATAGAAAAGAATGGATTGGGATCGAATGGAATGGAATGGAACGGAATGGTATGGACCCAAATGTCATGGAATTGAATGGAATGGGCTCAAATAGAATGAACTCGAAAGAAATGGTCTCAAATGAAATTTATACGAATGGAATGGAATTGAATGGAATGCAATAGTATGGAATCGAATCGAATGGAATGGAATTGAATGGAATCGAAAGGAATAGAATGGAATGGAGTGCAATGGAAAGATATCGAATGGAAAGGACTGTAATGGAATTGACTCGAATGGAATGGACTGGAGTGGAATGGGCTCGAATGGAATGGAGACGAATGGAATGGCATAGAATGGAAAGGAATGGAATGAAATATAAAGGAATAGAATGGAATGGAATCGGATGGAATGGTATGGAATGGAATGGAGTCAAATGGAATAGAATCCAAAGGAATGTCTTCGAATGGAATGGAATGGAATGAAGTTGAATGGAATGGACTCGAATCAAATAGAATTGAAAGGAATGGCATCAAATGGAAAGGAATGGAATGCAATGGAATGACCTCAAATTGAATGGACTCAAATGGAATGGACTCAAATAGAATGAACACGAAAGGAACTGTCTCGAATGGAATTTATTCGAATAGAATAGAATCGAATGTAGTGAAGGGAATTGAATGGAACCGAGTCAAATGGAATGGACCGGAATGGAATGGACTGGAATAGAATGGCCTCGAATTTAATGGACTGCAATGAATGTGATTTGAATGGAATGAAATCGAATGGAATATAATGAAGCAGAATGGGATGGAATGAAATGGAATGGATAGTATGGAATGCAATGGAATGGAAAGGAGCGGAATTGAGTGGAATGGAATCGGATGGAACGGATTTGAAAGGAATGGAATCGATTGGAACGGATTGGAATGAAATGGACTCGACTGGATTGGACTGGAACAAAACGGAATCAAAGAGATTGGAGTTGAACGGAATGGAATAGAATGGAATGGGATGGACTCAAATGGAATGGAGTTGAATGAAATGGAATCAAGAGGAATTGAATGGAATAGAATGGAATTGAATGTAATCAAAAGGAATAGAATGTAATGGAGTGTAAAGCAAACAAATCAAATGGAATGAAATAGAATGGACTCGAATGGAATGTACTGGAATTGAGTGGACTCGAATGGAATGGACAGGAGTGGAATGGATGCAATTGGAATGGAAACGAATGGAATGGAATGGCATGGAACGGAATAGAATGGAAAGGAATAGACTGGAACGGAATCAGATGGAACAGAATGGAATGGAATGGAGTCGAATAGAATAGAATAGAATGGAATGAAATTGAATGGAATGGAATGGACTCGAATGCAATGGATTCAAATGGAATAGAATCGAATGGGATGGCAACGAATGGAATAGAATGGGATGAACCCAAATGTAATGGACTTGACTGGAATGGACTCGAAAAGAACAGTCTTCAATGGAATTCATTCGAATAGAATGGTATAGAATGGATTGGAATCGGATGGAATGGAATCGAATGGAATGTAATCAAATGGAATGGAATGGAATAGAAGGGAATGCAATGGAATGGAATAGAATGGAATACAATGGAATGGAATGGAGTGGAATCGAGAGGAATGGAATAGAATGGATTGGAATCGAATGGAATGGACTCGAATGGAATGGACTAGAATGGAATGGACACGAATAGAATGGACTGGAGTGGAATGGACTGGAATGGAATGGAAACGAATGAAATGGATTAGAAAGGAATGAAATGGAATGGAAAGGAATAAAATGGAATGGAATCGGATAGAATGGAATGGAATTGAATGGAATGCAATGGAATAGACTTGAATGGAATGTACTGGAATGTAGTGGAATCGAATGGAATGGACTGGAGTGGAATGGACTTGAATGGAATGGAAATGAATGTAATGGAAGGGAATGGAGTGGAAAGGAATAGAATGGAATGGAATCGGATGGAACAGAATGGAATGGAGTCGAATGGAATAAAATCGAATGCAATGGCTTCTAATGGAATGGAATGGACTCGAATGGAATTGACTGGAATGGAATAGAATAGAATGAAATGGCATCGAATGGAATGGAATGGAACCGAATGGAATAGACCCAAATGTAATGGACTTGAATGGAATGGACTCAAATAGATTGAACTCAAAAAGAATGTTCTCAAATGGAATTTATTCGAATAGAATGGAATTGACTGGAATGCAATAGTATGGAATGGAATCAAATGGAATGGAATCGAATGGAATGGATCGGAATGGAATGGACTGGAATAGAGTGTTCGCGAATGTAATGGACGGAAATGTAATTTATTAGAATGGAATGGAATCGAATGGAATGTAATCAAATTTAGTGGAATGGAATGCAATGGAATGAAATATAATGGAATGCAATGGAATGGAAAAGAATGGAATGCAATGGAATGGAACGTAGTGGAATCGAGTCAATGGAATCAAATGGAAAGGAATCAAATGGAATGGAATTGAAAGGAATGGACTGGAATGGAAAGGACTCGAATGGAATGGACTGGAACAAAATGGAATCGAACGGATTGGAATCGAACGGAACGGAATGGCATGGAATGGAATGGAATGGACTCGAATGGAATGGAGTCAAATATAATGGAATTGAATGGAATGGAATTGAATGGAATCGAAAGGAATAGAATGGAATGGAGTGTAAGGAATGATATCGAATGGAGGGGAATGGAATGGAATGGACTCGAATGGAATGCACTGGAATGGAATGGACTCGAATGGAATGGACTGGAGTGGAATGGACTCGAATGGAATGGAAACGAATTTAATGGAATGGAATGGAAAGGAATAGAAAGGAATGAAATCAGATGGAACGGAATGGAAAGGAATGGAGTCGAATGCTATAGAATCAAATGGAATAGAATGGAACGGACTTGAATGGAATGGAGTCGAATGGAATTGAATCAAATGGAATGGCATAGAATGGAATGGACTGGTATGGAATGGACTTGAATGGAATGGACTAGTGTTGAATGCTCTCAAATGGAATGGAAACGAATGGAATTGAATGGAATGGAATGGAATAGAATGGAATGGAAAGGATTAGAATGGAAGGTAATCAGACGGAACAGAAAGGAATGGAAAGGAGTAAAATGGAATACAATCAAATGGAATGTCATCAAATGGAATTGACAGGAATGGAATGCAGTGGATTGGAGTCGAATGGAATGGACTCGAATGGAATGGAGTCGAATGGAATGGACGTGAATGGAATGGTATGGAATGGAATTGACCCAAACATAATGGACCCGAAAAGAATGGACTGAAATATAATGGACTCGAAAGGAATGGTCTCAAATGGAATTTATTCGAATATAATGGAATCAAATGGAATACAATAATATGAAATGGAATTGAATGCAATGGACCGGAATGGAATTGACTGGATAGAAAGTACTTGAATGTAATGCATTGCAATGTAATTCATTCGAATGGAATGGAATCAAATGGAATGAAATCAAATTAAATGTAATGGAATGCAGTGGAATAGAATAGAATGAAATACAAGGGAATGGAATGGAGTGGAATCGAGAGGAATGGAATCGAATGTAATGGAATTGAATGGAATGGAATCTAATGGAACAGACTGGAATGGAATGGACTCGAATACAATGGACTGGAACAAAATGGAATTGAACAGATTTGAATCGAACAGAAAGAATGGAATGTACTGGAATGGAATGGACTCAAATGGTATAGAATCGAATGTAATGGCATCGAATTGAATGGAAAGGAATGGAATGGAATGGACCAAAATGCAATGGACTCGAATGGAATGGACTCTAATAGAATGGACATGAAAGGAGTGGTCTCGAATGGAATTTATTCGAATTGAATGAAATCGAATGGAAAACAATAGCGTGGAATGGAATCGAATTGAATGGACCAGAATAGAAAGGAATGGAATAGAATGGACTCGACTGTAATGGATTGCAATGTAATTGAATCGAATGGAATGGATTTGAATGGAATGTAATCAAACGAAAAGGAATGAAATGCAATGGAATGGAATAGAATGGAATGCAATGGAAAGGAACGGAGTGGAATGGAGTGGAAAGGAATCAAATGGAATGGAATCGATTGGGATGGAATCGAATGGAATGGACTGTAATGGAATGAGCTCGAATGGAATGGACAGGAACAAAATAGATTCGAACGGATTGGAATCGAATGGAACGGAATGGAATGGAATGAACTCAAAAGAATGGTGTCGAATGGAATTGAATCAAATGCAATGGAACCAAACGGAAGGGAACTGAATGGAATCAAAAGGAAAAGTTTGGAATGGAGTGTAATGGAAAGATATCAAATGGAATGGAACGGAATGGAATGGACTCGAATGGAAAGGACTGGAATGGAATGGACTCGAATGGAATGGACTGGATTGGAATGGATTCAAATGGAATGGAAACAAATGGAATAGAATGGAAACGAATAAAATGGAATGGAATCGTTTGGAACGGCATGGAATGGAAGGAGTCGAATGGAATAGAATCGAATGATTTGGCATTGAATGGAAAGGCATGGAATGGAATGGACTCAAATCGAATGGACTCGAATGGATTAGAATCGAATGGAATGGCATTGAAAGGAATGGAATGGAATGGAATGGAATGGAATGGACTCGAATGGAATAGAATCGAATGGAATGGTATGGAATGGAATGGAATGGAATGGAATGGAATGGAATGGAATGGACCCAAATGTATTGGACTGGAATAGAATGGACTCAAATAGAATGGACACAAATGAAATGGTCTCGAATGGAATTTATTCGAATATGTAATGCAATTTGACTGAATGGAATGGAATGGTGTCGAATGGAATACAATCAAATGGAATGGCATCGAATGGTATGGAATGGAATACAGTGGAATGGAATGAAATGGACTCGAATAGAAAATAATCGAATGAAGGGCATCGAATGGAATGGAATGGAATGGAAAGGAAATGATGGGAACGGAAAGGAATAGAATGCAATGGAATCAGAAGGAATGGAATGGAATGGCATGGAGTCGAATGGAATAGATTTGAATGGAATGGAATCGAATGTAATGGAGTGGAATGGAATGAAATGGACTCGAATGGAATGGACATGAAAGGAATAGAATCGAATGGAAGAGCATCGAATGGCATGGAATGGAATGGAAAGGAATGGAATGGTATGGACCCAAATGGAATGGAATCGAATGCAATGGACTCAAACACAATGGAATTGAAAGGAATGGTCTTGAATGGAATTTATATATTTGACTAGAATGGAATCGAATGGAATACAGTAGTATGGAACGGAATCAAATGTAATGGAATCGAACGGAATGGAACGGAATGGAATGCACTCTAATAGAACGGACTCGAATGTAATGGATTGCAATGTAATTCTTTTGAATGGAATGGAATCAAATGGAATACAATCAAATGGAATGGAAGGGAATGCAATTTAATGGAATAGAGTAGAATGCAATGGAATGGAACGGAGTGGAATCGAGTGGAATGGAATCGAGAGGAATGGAATAGAATGGAGAGGAATCAAACAGAATGGAATCGAATGGATTTGAATGGAATGCAATGGACTCGAATGGAATGGACTGGAACAAAATGGAATTGAATGGACTGAAATTGAACGGAACGGAATGGAATGGGAAGGAATGGAATGGAATGGAATGGACTCCAATGTAATGGAGTCAAATTGAATGGAACCAAATGGAATGGAATTGAATGAAATCTAAAGGATTAGAATGGAATGGAGTGTAATGGAAAGATATCGAATGGAATGTAAAGGAATAGAACAGATTCAAATGGAATGGACTGGAGTGGAATGGACTCGAATGGAATGGAGTGGAGTGCAATGGACTCGAATGGAATGGAAACGAATGGAAAGGAATGGAATGGAAAGGATTAGAATTGAATGGAAACAGATTGAATGGAATGGAATGGAATGGAATCAAATGGAATAGATTCGAATGCAATAGAATCAAACGGAATGACCTCAAATGGAATTGAATGGAATGGAATTCAGTGGAATGGAATGGAATGGGCCCAAATGTAATGGACTCAAATAGAATGGACTGAAATAGAATGGAATCGAAAGCAATGGTTTCGAACGGAATTTATTCAAATAGAATGGAATTGAATGGAATGCAGTAGTATGGAATGGAATTGAATGGAATGGACTGAAATTGAATGGACTGGAATAGAACGGACACGAATGCAATGGATTGCAAAGTAATTGATTCGAACGGAATTTAATCAAATGGAATGCAACCAAATGGAAAGGAATGGAAGGCAATGGAATAGAATGGAATGGAATGGAATGGAATGGAGTATAATGGAATGCAATGGAATGGAATGGAGTGGAATTGAGTGGAATGTAATTGGAAGGAATTGAATAGAATGGAATGGAATCGAATGGAATGGACTGGAAAGGAATGGACTCGAATGGAATGGGCTGGAACAAAATAGACTCGAATGGATTGGAATCAAACGAAACGGAATGGAATGGAATGGAATTGACTCGAATGGAATGGAGTCGAATGGAATGGCATCGAATGGAATGCAATGGAATAGAATGGAATGGAATGGACTCGAAAGGAATGGAATAAAATAGAATGGAATAGAATGGAATGGAATCAAATGGAATGAACTGGAACACAAAGGAATGGAATGGAATGGAATGGAATGGACCCAAATGTAATTTACTCGAATGGAATGGACTGAAATAGAATGGAATCGAAAGGCATGGTATCACATGGAATTTATTTGAATAGAATGGAATCGAATGGAGAGCAATAGTATGGAATCGAATGGAAAGGAATGGAGTGGAAAGGACTGGAATAGAACAGACTCAAATATAATGGACTGCAATGTTATTGAGTCAAACGGAATGGAATAGAATGCAATGAAAACAAATGGAATGTAATGGAATGCAACGGAATGGAAGAGAATGGAATGCAATGGAATGGAGTGGAATCGAGTGGAATGGAGTGGACTGGAATCGAATGGTATGGAATCAAATGCAATGGACTGGAATGGAATGGACTCGAAAGGAATTGACAGGAACAAAACGGAGTCAAACAGATTGGAATCAAATGGAATGGAATGGTATGGAATGGAATGGAATGCACTCGAATGGAATGGAGTCAAATTGAATGGAACCACATGGAATGGAATTGCATGCAATTGAAAGGAATAGAAAGGAATGGAGTGTCATGGAAAGATATCGAATGGAAAGGAACGGAAAGGAATGGACTCGAATGGAATGGACTGGAATGGAATGGACTGGAAAGGAATGGACCCAAAGGGAATGGAAATGAATGGAATGAAATGGAAAGGAATGGAAAGCAATGTAATGGAATGGAGTCAGAAGCAATGGAATGGAATGGATTCGAATCGATTAGAATAGAATCAAATGGAATGGCATCGAATGGAATGGAATGGAATGGAATGGAATGGAATGGAAAACAATGGAAAGGAATGGAATGGAATTGAAAGGAATAGAATGCAATGGAATTGGATGGAAAGGAATGGAATGCAATGTAATGGAATAAAATGGAATGCAATGGAATGGAATGGAGTGGAACTGAGTGGAATGGAATAGAATGGAATGAAATGGAGACGAATGGAATGAATTGGAATGGAATGGACGTGAATGGAATGGATTGGAACAAAATGGAATCGAACGAATAGGAATCAAATGGAAAGGAATGGAATGGAATGAAATGGAAAGGAATGGAGTCGAATGGAATGGAGTCGAATGGAATGGAATCGAATGGAATGCAATTGAATGGAATCGAAAGGAAAAGAATGGAATGGAGTGTAATGGAAAGATATTGAATTGAATGGAATGGGATCGAATGGGAAGGACAGCAGTGGAATGGACTTGAATGTAAAGGAAACGAATGGAATGGAATGGAATGGAAAGGAATAGAATGGAATGGATTTGCATGGAATGGAATGGAGTGGAATGGAGTCAAATGGAATACATTCGAATGGAATTGCATCGAATGGAATGAAACGGAATGGAATGGAAACAAATGGAATGGACTGGAATGGAATGGACTCGGATGGAATTTACTCAACTAGAATGGAATCAAATGGTATGCAATAGTATGGAATGGGATCGAATGGAAGTGTATCGAGTGCAATGGATTGGAATTGAATGGACTGGAACAGAATGGACGCGATTGTAATGCATTGAAATGTAATTGAGTCGAATGCCTTGGGATTGAATGAAATGTAATCAAAGAGAAATGAAAGGAATGCAATGAAATGGAATAGAATGTAATGCAATGGAATGGAACGGAGTGGAATCGAGTGTAATGGAATTGAATGGAACGGAATTGAATCAAACGTAATCAAGCGGAACAGACTGGAAAGGATTGGACTCGAATGGAATGGACTGGAAGAAAATGTGATGGAATGGATTGGAATCAAAAGGAACGGAATGGAATGGAATCTAATGGAAAGGAATTTGATCGAGTGCAATGGAGTCAAATGGAATGGAATGGAATGGAATAGAATGGAATAGAATGGAATAGAATGGAATGCAATCAGTTGGAAAGGAATGGAATGGAATAGATTCGAATGGAATAGAATGGAAAGGATAGGCATCTAATGGAATGGAATGCAGTCGAATGGAATGGTCCCAAATGTAATGGACTCGAATGGAATTGACTCAAATAGAATGGACACAAAAAGGAAGGGTCTCGAATGGAATTTATTTGAATAGAATGGAATTGAATGGAATGCAGTAGTATGGAATGGAATCGAATTGAATGGATTCGAATGGAATGGACTGGAGTGGAATGGACTCGAAAGGAATGGAAACGAATGAATGGAATGGAATGGAATGGAAAGGAATATAATGGAATGGAATCGAATGGAATGGAATGGAATTGAATGGAGTTGAGTGGAATAGAATCCGATGGAAAGGCATCGAATGGAATGGAATGGAATGGAATGGAATGGAATGAAATGGACTCGAATGGAATAGAATTGAATGGAATGGCATCGAATTTAATGGAATGGAATGGAATAGAATGGAATGGACACAAATGTAATGGACTCAAATAGAATGGATTCGAAAGGAATGGTTTGGAATGTAATTTATTCGAATATAATGGCTTCGCATAGAATGCAATAGTATTGAATGGAATCAAATAGAATGGAATCCAATGGAATGGACCGGGAAGGAATGGACTAAAATAGAACGGACTCGATTGTAATGGATTGCTATGTAATTGATTCGTATGGAATTGAATCAAATGGAATGGAATAGAATGGAAAGCAAAGGAATGGAATAGAAAGACTGCAATGGAAAGGAACGGAGTTGAATCGAGTGGAATGGAAATGAATGGAATGGAATCGAATGCAATGGCCCGGAATGGAAAGGAATGGAATGGAATGGACTGGAACAAAATGGAATCGAAAGGATTGGAATCCAACGGAACGTAATGGAATGGAATGGTGTTCCTATTTCTCCACATCCTCTCCAGCACCTGTTGTTTCCTGACTTTTTAATGATTGCCATTCTAACTGGTGTGAGATGATATCTCATAGTGGTTTTGATTTGCATTTCTCTGATGGCCAGTGATGATGAGCATTTTTTCATGCATTTTTTGGCTGCATAAATGTCTTCTTTTGAGAAGTGTCTGTTCATGTCCTTCGCCCACTTTTTGATGGGGTTGTTTGTTTTTTTCTTGTAAATTTGTTTGAGTTCACTGTAGATTCTGGATATTAGCCCTTTGTCAGATGAGTAGGTTGCGAAAATTTTCTCCCACGTTGTAGGTTGCCTGTTCACTCTGATGGTAGTTTCTTTTGCTGTGCAGAAGCTCTGTAGTTTAATTAGATCCCATTTGTCAATTTTGGCTTTTGTTGCCATTGCTTTTGGTGTTTTGGACATGAAGTCCTTGCCCACGCCTATGTCCTGAATGGTAATGCCTAGGTTTTCTTCTAGAGTTTTAATGGTTTTAGGTCTAACGTTTAAATCTTTAATCCATCTTGAATTGATTTTTGTATAAGGTGTAAGGAAGGTATCCAGTTTCAGCTTTCTACATATGGCTAGCCAGTTTTCCCAGCACCATTTATTAAATAGGGAATGCTTTCCCCATTGCTTGTTTTTCTCAGGTTTGTCAAAGATCAGATAGTTGTAGTTATGTGGCATTTTTTCTTAGGGCTCTGTTCTGTTCCATTGATCTATATCTCTGTTTTGGTACCAGTATCATGCTGTTTTGGTTACTGTAGCCTTGTAGTATAGTTTGAAGTCAGGTAGTGTGATGCCTCCAGCTTTGTTCTTTTGGCTTAGGATTGACTTGGCGACGCGGGCTCTTTTTTGGTTCCATATGAACTTTAAAGTAGTTTTTTCCAATTCTGTGAAGAAAGTCATTGGTAGCTTGATGGGGATGGCATTGAATCTGTAAATTACCTTGGGCAGTATGGCCATTTTCACGATATTGATTTTTCCTACCCATGAGCATGGAATGTTCTTCCATTTGTTTGTATCCTCTTTTATTTCATGAGCAGTGGTTAGTAGTTCTCCTTGAAGATGTCCTTCACAGAATGGAATGGAATGGAATGGAATGGACTCGAATGGAATGAAGTCAAGAGGAATGGAATTGAATGGATTGGAATCGAATGAAATGGAATTGAATGGAATCGAAAGGAATAGAATGGAATGGATTGTAATGGAAAGATAAAGAATGGAATGGACTAGAATGGAATGGACTGGAATGGAACGGACTGCACTGGAATGGACTCTAAGTGAATGGAAACAAATGGAATGGAATGGATCCGAAAGGAATAGATTAGAATGGAATCAGATGGAATGGAATGGAATGGAGTCGAATGGAATAGAATCAAATGGAAAGCCATCGAATGGAATGGAATTGAATGGAATCGAATGAAATAGAATGAATTGGAGTTCAATGGAATGGACTCGAATGGAAGAGAATCGAATTGAATGGCATGGAATGGAATCGAATGGAATAGAATGAATTAGAGTTGAATGGAATGGACTCGAATGGAAGAGAATCGAATTGACTGGCATGGAATGGAATGTAATGGAATAGAATGGAATGGAATCGAATGGAGTGGAATGGAGTGGAATGGAGTCGAACGGAATAGAATCGAATGGAATGTAGTGGAATGGAATGGACCCGAATGGAATGGACTCAAATGGAATAGAATCAAAAGGAATGGAGTGGAATGGAATAGACCCGAATGGAATGGACTCAAATGGAATAGAATCGAATAGAATGGCATTGACTGCAATGTAATGGACTGGAAAGTAATGGAATTGAATGGACCCAAATGTAACGAAGTCGAAAGAAATGGACTCAAATAGAATGGACACGAAAGGAATGGTCTCGAAAGGAATTTATTCTAATAGAATGAAATCAAATAGAATGCAATAGTATTTAATGGAATCGAATGCAATCTTACCAAATGGAATGGACAGGAATGGAATAGACTGGAATAGACTGGAATAGAATGGACACGAATGTAATGGATTACAATGTAATTGATTCGAATGGAATGGAATCGAATGGAATGTAATAAAATGGAATGGAATGGAATGCAATGGAATTGAATAGAATAGAATGTAATAGAATGGAATGGAGTGGAATCAAGTGGAATGGAGTTGAATGGAATGGAATCGAATGGAATGCACTGGAAGAGAATGGATTCGAATGGAAAGGACTGGAACAAAGAGGAATCGAATGGATTGGAATCGAACGGAATGGAATGGAATGGAATGCAATGGAATGGACTCGAATGAAATTGAATTCAATGGAATTCAAAGGAATAGAATGGAATAGAGTGTAATGGAAAGATATCGAATGGAATGGAATGGACTCGAATGGAACGGAGTTGAATGAAATGGAATCGAATGGAATGGAATCGAATGGAATGGAATTGAATAGAATCGAAAGGAATAGAAAGGAATGGAGTGTAAAGGAAAGATATCGAATCAAAAGGAATGGAATGGAATGGAATCGAATGGAGTGGATTGGAATGGAATGGACTAGAATGGAATGGAACTGAAAGGAATTGAAAGGAATAGAGTGGAATGGAGTGAAATGGAAAGATATCGAATGGAATGGAATGGAATGGAATGGAATGGACTCGAAAGGAATGAAGTAGAATGGAATCGAATCATATGTAATAGAATTGAATAGAATCGAAAGGAATAGAAAGGAATGGGGTGTAAAGCAAAGATATCGAATGCAAAGTAATGGAATGGAATGGCCTCGAATCAAGTGGATTGTAATGGAATGGACTCGAATGGAATGGACTGAAGAGGAAAGAACTCAAAAGGAATGGAAACGAATGGAAAGGAATGGAATGGAAAGGAATAGAATGGAATGGAATCGGATGGATAGGAATGGAATGGAATGGACTCGAGTGGATTAGAATCAAATGGAATGGCATCTAATGGAATGGAGTGGAATGGAATGGAATCGAATAGACTCAGACGGAATGGGCTTGAACAGAATCGAATGGAATGGCATCGAATGGAATGGAAGGGAATCAAATGGAATGGACTCGAAAGGATTGGCTTGGATCAAAATGGAATTGAATGGAATTGAATCGAACAGAACGGAATGTAATGGAATGGACTTGAATGGAATGGAGTCGAATGGAACGAAACTGAAAGGCATGAAATTGAATAGAATCTTAAGAAATAGAATGGAATGGAGTGTAATAGAAAGATATCGAATGGAATGGAATGGAATGGAATGGATTCCAATAGAACGGACTAGAATGGAAAGTACTCAAATGGAATGGACTGGAGTGGAATGGAATAGAAAGGAATGTCATCGAATGGAATGGAATGGAACGGAATGGAATCAAATGGAATGGACTCAACAGGAATAGAATCGAATGGAATGGCATCGAATGGAATGGAATGGAATTGGATGGACCCAAATGTAATGAACTCGAATGTAATAGACTCAAATATAATTTATTAAAAAGGAATGGTCTCTAATGGAACTTAATCGAATACAGTGCAATCAAATGGAATACAATAGTATGGAATGGAATTGAATGGAATGGACCAGAATGGAAAGGACTGGAATAGAATGGACTCGATTGTAATAGATTGCAATCCAATTGATTTGAGTTGTATGGAATCAAATGGAATGAAATCATATGGAATGCAATGGTATGCAATGGAATGGAAGAGAATGGAATTCAATGGAAAGGAATGGAGTGGAATCGAGTGGAATGGAAACGAATGGAAGGGAATCGAATGGAACGGAATCGAATCGGATGGACTGGAATGGAATGGAAGAGAATGGAATTCAATGGAAAGGAACGGAGTGGAATCGAGTGGAATGGAAACGAATGGAAGGGAATCAAATGGAATGGAATCGAATCGGATGGACTGAAATGGAATGGACTCGAATGGAATGGACTGGAAGAAAATGGAGTTGAACGGATTGAAGTAGAACAGAATGCGATGGATTGGAAAGGAATGAAAAGGAATGTTCACGAATAGAATGGAGTCGAATGGAATGGAATTGAATAGAATGGAATGGAATGGAATGGAATGGAATGGAATGGAGTGAAATGGAAAGATATCAAATGGAATTGAATGGAATGGAACGAACTGAAATTGAATGGACTGGAGTGGAATGGACTCGAATGAAATGGACTGGAGTGGAATGGACTCGAATGGAAAGGAAATGAATGGAATGGAATGGAATGGAAAGGACTAGAATGGAATGGAATCAGATGGAACTGAATGGAATGGAATGGAATCGAATGGAATAGAATCGTGTGGAATGGCGTCAAATGGAATGGAATGGAATGGACTCGAATGGAATGGACTCTAATGGAATAGAATCGAAAGTAATGCCATGGAACGGAATGGAAAGGAATGGAATGGAATGCAATGGAATGGACCCAAATGTAATGTACATGAATGGAATGCACTCAAATAGAATGGACTCGAAAGGAATGGTCTCGAAAGGAATTTATACGAACAGAATGGAATCGAAAGGAATGTAATAGTATTTAATTGAATCGAATGGAATTTAATCAAATGCAATGGACTGGAATGGAAAGAACTGGAATAGAAAACACTCGAATGCAATGGATTGAAATGTAATTGATTTGAATGCCTTGGAATCGAATGGAAGGTAATCAAATGGAATGGAATGGAATGCAAAGGAATGGAACAGAATGGCATGCAGTGGAATGGAACAGAATGGAATAGAGTGGAATGGAATCAAATGGAATTTAATAGAATAGAATGGAATGGAATAGAAAGGAATGAAATCGAATGGAATGGAATGGACTCGAGTGGAATTGAATGGAACAAAATGGAATGGACTTGAGTGGAATTGACAGGAACAAAATGGAATGTAATGGATTGGAATCGAATGGAACAGAATGGAATGGAATTTAATGGAATGGAATGGAGTCGAACGGAATAGAATGGAATGGAATGGAGTCGAACGGAATAGAATAGAATGGAATGACATCGAATGGTATGGACTGGAATTGGATGGACCCAAATGTAATGGACTTCAATGTAATAAACTCAAATAGAATGGATTAAAAAGGAATGGTCTTGAATGGAATTTATTCGACTACAGTGGAATCGAATGGAATGCAATAGTATGGAATGGAATCAAAAGGAACGGACCAGAAAGGAATGGACTGGAATAGAATGGACTCAAATGTAATGGATTGCAATCCAATTGATTTGAGCTGAATGGAATCAAATGGAATGTAATCATAGAAAATGTAATGGTATACAATGGAATGGAATAGAATGGAATGCAATGTAATGCAATGGAGTGGAATTGAGTGGAGTGGAATCGAGTGGAATGGAATTGAATGGAAGGGAATTGAATGGAATGGAATCAAATTGAATGGACTGGAATGGAATGGACTCGAATGGAATGGACGGCAACAAATTGGAATCGAACGGAATGAAGTCGAACAGAAAGGAATGGAATGGAATGGAATGAAAAAGAATGGATTCGAATGGAATGGAGTCGAATGGAATGGAATATAATGGAATGGAATCGAATGGAATGGAATTGAATGGAATCGAAAGGAAAAGAATGGAAAGGAGTGAAATGGAAAGATATCAAGTGGAATTGTATGGAATGGAATGGACTTGAATGAAATGGACTGGAATGGAATGGACTTGAATGGAATGGGATGGAGTGGAATGGACTCCAGTGGAATGGAAAGCAATGGAATGGAATGGTATGGAAAGGGCTAGAATGGAATGGAATCAGATGGAACCGAATGGAATGGAATGGAGTCGAATAGAATAGAATCGAATGGAATGGCATGGAATGGAATGGAGTGGAATACATTCGAATGGAATGGACTCTAATGGAATAGAATCGAATGTAATGGTATCAAATGGAATGGAAAGGAATGGAATGGAATGCAATGGAACGGACACAAATGTAATGGACACGAATGGAATGGACTCAGATAGAATGGACTCAGAAGGAATGGCCTCGAATGGAATTTATTCAAATAGAATGGAATCCAAAGGAGTGCAATAGTACCAAATGGTATCGAATGGAATTGAATCAAATGTAAGGGACCGGAAAGGAATGGACTGGAATAGAACGGACTCGAATGTAATGGATTGTAAGGGAATTGATTCGAACGCCTTGGAATTGAATGGAATGAAATCAAATGGAATGGAATGGAATGCAATGGAATGGAATAGAATGGAATGCAATGGAATGGAATAGAATGGAATGCAATGGAATGGAACGAAATGAAATCTAGTGGAACGGAATCAAATGGAATTTAATCGAATCGAATGGAAGGGAATCAAATGCAATGGACTGCAAAGGAATGGACTCGAGTGGAATTGACTGGAACAAAATGGAATGTAACGGATTGGAATCGAATGGAACGGAATGGAATGGAATGGAACGGAATGGAATGGAATGGAATGGAATGGAATGGACATGAATGGCATGGAGTCGAATGGAATGGAATCGAATGGAATGGAACTGAATGGAATCGAAAGGAATAGAATGGAATGGAGTGTAATGGAAAGATATCGAATAGAATGGAATTGAATGGACTCGAAAGGAATAGAATGGAATGAAGAGTAATGGAAAGATATCGAATGGAATGGAATGGAATGGACTCGAATGGAATGGATTGCAATGGAATGGACTCGAGTGGAATTGACTGGAATAAAATGGAAAGTAACGGATTGGAATCGAATGGAACGGAATGGATTGGAATGGAATGGAATGGAATGGACATGAATGGCATGGAGTCTAATGGAATGGAATTGAATGGAATGGAATTGAATGGAATCTAAAGGAATAGATGGAAAGGAGTGTAATGGAAAGATATCAAATGGAATGGAATTGAATGGAATCGAAAGGAATAGAATGGAATGGAGAGTAGTGGAAAGATATCGAATGGAATGGAATGGAATGGACTCGACTGGAATGGACTGCAATGGAATGGACTCGAAAGGAATGGACGGGAGAGGAATGGAATTGAAAGGAATGGAATTGAATGGAATGGATTGGAATGCAGTGGAAAGGAATAGAAAGGAATGGAATTGGATGGAAAGGAATGGAATTTAACTGAGTCAAATAGAATAGAATTGAATGGAATGGCATCGATTGGAATGGAATGGAATGGATTGAAATGGTATGGACTCGAATGGAATGGACTCAAAAGGAATAGAATAGAATTCAATGGCATCGAATGGAATGGAATAGAAGGGAATGGAAGGGAAGGGAATAGAATGCAATGAAATCGGTTGGAACAGAATGGAATGCAATGGAAATGAATGGAATAGAATCGAATGGAATGGCATCGAATGGCATGGAATTGAATGGAATAGAATCGAATGGAATGGCATCGAATGGAATGGAATAGAATGGAATGGAAGGGAAGGGAATAGAATGCAATGAAATCGGTTGGAACAGAATGGAATGGAATGGAAACGAATGGAATAGAATCGAATGGAATGGCATCGAATGGCATGGAATTGAATGGAATAGAATCGAATGGAATGGCATCGAATGGAATGGAATGGAATGGATTGAAATGGTATGGACTCGAATGGAATGGACTCAAAAGGAATAGAATAGAATTGAATGGCATTGAATGGAATGGAATAGAATGGAATGGAAGGGAAGGGATTAGAATGCAATGAAATCGGATGGAACAGAATAGAATGGAATGGAATTGAATGGAAAGGAATCGAATGGAATGGACTGGAATGGAATGGACTCTAATGGAAACGACTAGAACAAAATGGAATCGAATGGATTGGAATCGAAAGGAATGGAATTGAATGGAATGGAATGGAATGGACTTGAATGGAATGGAGTTGAATGGAATGGAGACAAATGGACGGGAATGGAATTGAATGGAAATGGAATAGAATTGAATGCAATCGACAGGAATAGAATGGAATGGAGTGTAATGGAAAAATACAGAATGGAATGGACTAGATAGGAATGGACTAGAATGGAAAGGACTGGAGAGGAATGGACTCGAATGGAGTGGAAAGGAATTTAATGAAATGGAATGGAATGGAATGGAAAGGAAAAGAATGTAATGTAATCGGTTGGAACGGAATGGAATGGAATGGAGTAGAATGGAATAGAATCGAATGGAATGGCATCGAATAGAATGGAATGGAATGGAATGGACTCGAATGTCATGGACTCGAATGGAATGGACTCAAATAGAATAGACTCAAACAGAATGAACTCAAAAGTAATGGTCTCGGATGGAATTTATGCGAATAGAATGGAATCGAAAGGAATGCAATAGTGCGGTAGGGAATCAAATGGAATGGAATCGAATGGAGTGGAACGAAATGGAATGGACTGGAATAGAACGGACTCGAATGTAATGGATTGCAATGTAATTGCTTCGAATGGAATGGAATTGAATGTAAAGTAATCAAATGGAATGGAATTTAACGCACTGGAATGGAATGGAATGGAACGGAGTGGAATCGAGTGGAATGGAATCGAATGGAATGGAATCAAATGAATGGAGTCGAAAGGAATGAAGAGGAAAAATGGATTCTAATGGATTGGGTTCGAATGGAACGGAATGGAATGGAATGGAATGCACTCGAATGGAATGTACTCGAATGGCATGGAATCGAATGGAATGTAATCAAATGGAATGAAATGGAATGGAATCGAAAGGAATAGAATGGAAAGGTGTGTAGTGGAAAGATATCAAATGGAATGCAATAGAATTGAATGGACTCGAAGGGAATGGAGTGGAATGGAATGGACCCGAATGGAATGGACTGGAGTGCAATGGACACGAATGGAAAGCAAATGACTGGAATGGAATGGAATTCAATGGAATCGGATGGAAAGGAATAGAATGCAATGGAATCGTACGGAATGGAATGGAAGGGAATAAAGTCAAATGGAATAGAATCGAATGGAATGGCATCGAATGGAATGCAATGGAATGGCCTGGAATGGAATGGACTCCAATGGAATTGCATCGAATGGAATGGAAGGGAATGGACTCGAATGGAATGGACTGGAACAAAATGGAATCGAACGGATTGGAATCAAACGGAACGGAATGGAATGGAATGCAATGGAGTCGAATGGAATGGAATCCAGTGGAATGGAGTCAAATGGAATGGAACTGAATGGAATCGAAAGCTATTGAATGTAATGGATTGTAATGGAAAGGTATCGAAAGGAATGGAATGAAATTGAATGGATTCGAATGGAATGGACTGGAATGGAATGGACTCGAATGAAATGGAAAGGAATGGAATGGAAAGGAGTGGAATGAAAGGGAAAGGAAAAGAATGGACTGAAATCAGTTAGAATGGAATGGAATTGAATGGAGTCGAATGGAATAGAATAGAATGGAACAGCATCGAATGGAATGGAATGGAAAGGAATGGAATGGAATGGAATATACCCGAATGGAATAGATTCGAATGGAATAGCATCAAATGGAATGGAATGGAATGGAATGGACCCAAATGTAACGGAATCGAATGGAATGGACAGAAAAAGAATGGACTCGAAAGGTACGGTCTCGAACGCCATTTATTCTAATAGAATGGAATCGAATGGAATGCAATAGTATGGAATGGAAACAAATGGAATGCAATCAAAAGGAATGTACCAGAATGGAAAGGACTGGATTAGAACGGATTCAAATATAATCGATTGCAAAGCAACTGATTCGAATGGAATGGAATTGAATCAAATGTAATCAAATGGAATGGAAAGGAATGGAATGGAATGGAATGGAATCAAATGTAATCAAATGGAATGGAAAGGAATGGAATGGAATGGAATAGAATGGAATGCAATGGAATGGAATGGAGTGGAATTGAGTGGAAGGGAATCGAATCAATTGGAATGGAATGGAATGGAGTGGAAAGGAATGGAATGGAATGCAATGGAATGGACTCAAATGAAAGGCACTGGAGTTGAATGGACTCAAATGGAAAGTAAACGAATGGAATGGAATGGAATGGAAAGGAATAGAATGGAATGGAATCGGATGGAATGGAATGAAATGGAATGGAGTCGAATGGAATACAATGAAATGGAATGGCATCGAATGGATTGGAATGGAATGGAACAGAATGGAATAGACCCAAATGTAATGGACTCAAAAGGAATGGACTCAAATAGAATGGACCCGAAAGAAATGGTCTCGAATGGAATTTATTCGAATAGAATGGAATCGAATGGAATGCAATAGAATGGAATGGAATCAAATGGAATGGGATAGAATGGAATGGACTAGAATGGAATGGACTAGAATGTAATGGACTGGAATACAACAGACTCGAATGTAACGGATTGAAAATAATTGATTCGAATTGAATGGAATCGAATCGAATGGAATCGAATAGAATGAAATGGAATGGAAAGGACTGGAATTGAATGGACTGGAATAGAAAGGACTCGAATGCAACGGATTGCAATGTAATTGATTCGAATGGAAAGGAATCAAATGGAATGTAATCAAATGGAATGGAATGGAATGCAATGGAATGGAATGGAATGGAATGCAATGGAATGGAATAGAATGGAAAGCAATGGGATGCAATGGAGTGGAATCGAGTTAAATGGAATTGAATGGAATGGAATAGAATGGAATGGAATCGAATCGAATGGACTGCAGTGGAATAGACTCAAATGGAATGGACTGGAACAAAATGGAATGGAAAGGATTGGAATCGGATGGAATGGAATGGAATGGACTCGAACGGAATGGATTCGAATGGAATGGAATCAAATGGAATGGAATCAAAAGTAATGGAGTCGAATAGAATGGACTGGAATGGAATGGACTCAAATGGAATGGACTGGAAAAAAATGGAATGGAGCGGATTGGAATCCAATGGAACGTAATTGAATGGAATGGACTCGAATGGAATGAAGTCAAATGGAATGGAATCGAATGGAATGGAATTGAAAGGAATCGAAAGGAATAGAATGGAATGGAGTGTAATGGAATGATATAGAATGCAATGGAATGGAATGGAATGGTATGAAATGGAATGGAATGGAATGGAATGGACTCGAATGGATAGGACTGGAGTGGAATGGACACGAAAGGAAGGGATATGAATGGAATGGAATGGAATGGAATGGAATGAAATTTGATGGAACAGAATATAAACGAAAGGAGTCGAATGGAATAGAATCGAATGGAATGGGATCGAATGGAATGGACTCCAATAGAATGGACTCGAATGGAGTAGAATAGAATGGAATGGCATCGAAAGGAATGGAAGGGAATGGAGTGTAATGGGAAGATATCAAATGGAATGGAATGGAATGGACTCGAACGGAATGGATTGGAATGGAATGGACTAGAATGGAATGGACAGGAGTGGAATGGACACGAATGGAATGGAAACGAATGGAATGAAATGGAATTTAAAGGAATCGAATGGAATGGAATCAGATGGAACAGAATGGAATGAAATGGAGTCGAATGGAATAGAATCGAACGGATTAGCATGAAATGGAATGGAATGGACCCAAATGTAATGGACACACATGAAAACGACTCAAACAGAATGGACTCGAATGGAATGGTCTCGAATGAAATGTATTCGTATAGAATGTAATCGAATGGGATGCCATAAAATGGAAGGGAATTGAATGGAATGGAATTGAATGCAATGGACCGCAATGGAATTTACTGGAAGACAACGGACTCGAATGTAATGGACTGCAAAGTAATTGATTCGAGTTAAATGTAATAAAAAGGAATGTAATCAAATGGAATGGAATGGAATGCAATGGAATGAAATAGAATGGAATGCAATGGAATGGAACAGAGGGAATCGAGTGGAATGGAATTGAATATAATGGAATATAATGGAATGGAGTTGAATGGAATGGACATGAACAGAATGGACTGGACTCGAAAGGAATAGACTGCAAAAAATGTAATTAAAAAGATTGGAATTGAACGGAATGGAATGGAAATGAATGGAATGGAATGGACACGAATGGAATGGAGTGGAATGCAATGGAGTCGAATGGAATGGAACCGAATGGGATGGAATTGAATTGCATGGACAGAAATAGAATGGAATTGAATGAACTGGAAATATATCGAATGGAATGGATTGGACTCGAATGGAAAGGAGTGGAATGGAATGGACTCGAATGGAATGGACTGGAGTGGAATGGACTCGAATGGAAGGGAAAAGAATGAAATAGAATGAAATGAAATGGAAAGGAATAGAATGGAATTGATTCAGATGGAACAGAATGGATTGAAATTGAGTCTGATGGAATAGAATCGAATGGAATGGCATCGAATGGAATAGAACTGAATGGAATGGAATCGAATGGAATGGACCTTAATGGAATGGACTGGAATAGAACGTACACGAATGTAATGTACCGTAATGGAATGGACTGGAATAGAATGTACACGAATGTAATGGATTGCAATGTAATTGATTCAAATGGAATAGAATGGAATGAAATGGAATGGAATTGAGCAGAATGGAATCAACTGGAATAGAACAGACTCGAATGTAATAGATTGCAATGTAATTGATTCGAATGGAATGGAATCGAATGGAATGGTATCAAATGGAATGGAAAGGAGTGCAATGGAAAGGAATAGAATGGAATGAAATGGAGTGGAACGGAGTGGAATCGAGAGGAATGGAATCGAATAGAGTGGAAGTGAATGAAATTGAATCGAATGGAATGGACAGGAAAAAAATGGAATGGAATGGATTGGAATCAAACTGAACGGAATGGAATGGAATGGAATGGACTTGAATGGAATTGAGTCAAGAGGAATGGAATCGATTGGAAAGGAATCGAATGGAATGTAATCAAATGGAATGGAATTGAATGGAATCGAAAGGAAGAGAATGGAATGGAGTGTAATGGAAAGATATCGAATGGAATGGCATGGAATGGAATGGTCTCAAATTGAATGCAACCGAATGCAGCGGAATGGAATGGAATGGAATAGAATAGAATGGAACGGAATAGGAGGAAATGGAATGGAATGGAGTCGAATGGAATGGAATCAAATAGAATGACATCGAATGGAATGCAATGGAATGGAATGGACTCGAATGGAATCTATTCGAATGGAATAGAATCGAATGGAATGGCATGGAATGGAATGGAATGGAATGGAATGGAATGGACCCATATGTAATGGACTCAAAAGGAATGGACTCAAATAGAAAGGAATCGAAAGGAATGGTCTCAAATGGAATTTATTCGAATAGGATGGAATCGAATGGAATGCAATAGTGTGGATTGGAATTGAATGGAATGGAATCGAATGGAATGGACCACAATGGAATGGACTGGAATAGAATGGACTCGGGTGTAATGGATTGAAATGTAATTGAATTGAATGGAATGCAGTCGAATGGAATGTAATGGAATGGAATGGAAAGGAATGCAAAGGAATGGAATAGAATGGAATGCAACAGAATGGAACAGAGTGGAATCGAGCGGAATGGAATTGAATGGAATGGAATTGAATGGAATGGAATTGAATGGAATGGACTGGAATGGAAAGGACTCGAAGGGAATGAACTGGAACAAAATGGATTCAAACGGATTGGCATCGAATGGAACGGAATGGAATGGAATGGACTCAAATGGAATAGACTGGAATGGAGTGGACTCGAATGGAATATACTGGAGTGGAATGGATTCGAGTGGAATGGAAAGGAATGGAATGGAATGGAATGGAATGGAATGGAATGGAAATGAATAGACTGGAATGGAATTGGATGTAATGTAATAGAAAGGAATGAGTCGAATGGAATAGAACTGTGCGGAATGGCATGGAATGGAATGTAATGGAATGGAATGGAATGTACTCGAAAGGAATGGACTCAAATGGTATTGAATGGAGAGGAATGGCACTGAATAGAAAGAATGGAATGAAATGGAATGGAATGGAATGGACCCAAAAGAAATGGACTAGAGTGGAATGGACTCCACTAGAATGGACGTGAAAGGAATGGTCTCGAATGGAATTTATTCGTATAGAATGGAATCGAATGGAATGCAATAGTATGTAATGGAATTGAATGGCATGGAATCGAATGGAATGGACCAGAATGGAATTGACTGGAATAGAATGAACCCGAATGTAATGGATGTCAATGTAATTGATTTGAATGGAAAGTAATCAAATGGAATGTAATCAAATGGAATGGAATGGAATTCAACAGAATGGAATATACTGGAATGCAATAATATGGAATGGAATAGAATCTAGTGGAATGGAATCGAATGGAATGGAATCGAATGGAATGGACCAGAATGGAATGGAATGGAAAAGAACGGACTCCAATGTAATGGATTGCAATGTAATTGATACGAATGGATTGGAATAGAATGGAATGTAATCAAAAGAATTGAATAGAATGCAATGGAATGGAATAGAATGGAATGCAATAGAATGGACCAGAGTGGAATCGAGTAGAATGTAATCGAATGGAATGCAATCGAAGGGAATGGAATGGAACAAAATGACATCGAACAGATTGGAATCGAACGGAATGGAATGGAATGTAATGGAATGGATTGGAATGGACTCGAATTGAATGGAGTTGAATGAAATGGAATCAAATAGAATGGAATTGAACGGAATCCAAAGGAATAGAATGGAATGGAGTGTAATGGAAAGCTATTGAATGGAATGGAACGGAATGGAATGGACTCGAATGTAATGGACTGGAATGGAATGGACTCAAATGGAATGGACTGGAGTGGAATGGACTCGAATGGAATGGTGTCAAATGGAATGGAATCGATTGCAGTGGAATAGAATGGAATGGAATTGAATGGAATCGAAGGGAATAGAATGGAATGAAATGTAATGGAAAAATATCGAATAGAATGGAATGGAATGGACTCAAAAGGAAAGGACTGGAAAGTAATGGACTCGGATGGAATGGACTGGAGGGAAATGGAATCAAATGCAATGGAAGTGAATGGAATGGAATGGAAAGGAATGGAATGGAATGAAATGGAAAGGAATAGAATGAAATGGAATCGGTTGGAACGGAATGCAATGGAATGGAGTCAAATGGAATAGAATCGGTTGGAAGGGCATCTAATGGACAGGAATGGAATGAACTCGAATTGAATGGACTGGAAAAAAATGGATTCAAACGGACTGGAATTGAAGGGAATGGAATGGAATGGAATGGAACTAAAAGTAATGGACTTGAATGGAATGGACCCAAATAGAATGGACTCGAGGGGAATGGTCTTGAAGGGAATTTATTCGAACAGAATGGAAACGAATGGAAGGCAAACTATAGAATGGAATCGAATGGAATGGAATTGAATGGAATGGACGGGACTGGAATGGACGCGAATGGAATGGATTCGATTGGAATGGACTGGAGTGGAATGTACTCAAAAGGAATGGAAACGAATGGAATGGAATGGAATTTAATGCAAAGGAATAGAATGGAATGGAATGGGATGGAACTGAATGGAATGGAATGAAGTCGAATGGAATAGAATCGCATTGAATGGCATCGAATGGTATGGAATGGAATGGACTGGAACAAAATGGAATCAAATGGATTGGAATCGAATGGAATGGAATGGGATTGAATGGAATGGAATGGACTCGAATGGAAAGGAGTCGAATGGAATGGAACCGAATGGAATGGATTGGAATGGAATGGGATTGAATGGAATTGAATGGACTCGAAACAAATGGAGTCGAATGGAATAGAACCGAATGGAATGGATTCGAATGGAATGGAATTGAATGGCATCGAAAGGGATAGAATGGAATTGGGTGTAATGGAAAGATATCGAATGGAATGGAATGCAATGGAAGGGAATCGAATGGAATGGACTGGAATGGAATGGAATGGAATGAAAATAAATGGAAAGGAATAGAATGGAAAGGAATCGGATGGAATGGAATGGAATGGAATGGAGTCGAATGAATTAGAATCGATTGGAATGGCATACAATGGAATGGAATGGAGTCGAATGAATTAGAATCGATTGGAATGGCATCGAATGGAATGGAAAGGAATGGACCTGAATGGAATGCACTCGAAAAGAATGGAAAAGAATGGAATGGAATCAGTGGAATGGAAAGGAGTAGAATGGAAAGGAATTGGATGAAACGAACTGGAATGGAATAGAGAAGAATGGAATAGAATCGAATAGAATTGCAGGAAATGCAATGAAATTCCATTCAATGCAATTCCATTGCATGAAATGGAATGGAATGGAATGGAATGGAATGGAATGTACCCAAATATAATGGACTTGAATGCAATGGACTTAAATAGATTGGACTTGAAAGGAATGGTATCGAATGGAATTTATTCGATTAGATTGGAATCAAATGGAATGCCATCGTATGGAATGGAATCGAAAGGAAAAGAATCGAGTGGAATGCACAGGAAAGAAATGGACTGGAATAGAATGGACTCGAATGCATTGGATTTCAATATATGTGATTTGAATGGAATGGAATCGAATGGAAAGTTATCAAATTGAATGGAATGTTAAGCAATAAAATGGAAAAAAATGGAATGCGATGGAATGGAACGGAGTGGAATCAAGTGGAATGGAATTGAATGTAATGGAGTCGAATGGAATGCAATCGACTGGAATGGAATCGAGTGGAATGCACTGCAATGGAATGGACTGGAACAAAATGGAATCGAACGGATTGGAATCAAATGGAAAGTAAAGGGATGGACTGGAATGGAATGGACTTGAATCGAATGAAGTCGAATGGAAGGGAACCGAATGGAATGGAATCAAATGGAATGGAATTGAATGAAACCGAAAGGAATCGAATGGAATTGGGTGTAATGGAAAGATATCAAATGGAATGGAATAAAATGGAAGGGACTTGAATGGAATGGAAACGAATGGAATGGCATGGAATGGAATGGAATAGAATGGAATGCAATCGGATGGAATGGAATGGAATGGAATGGAGTCAAATGGAATAGAATGGAATTAAATGGCATCGAATGCATTAGAATGGAATGCAATGGAATGGAATGGAAAAGAAAGGAATGGACTGGTATAGAATTGAATCATTTGGAATGGCATCGAATGGAATGGAATGGAATGGAATGGAATGGAATGGAATGGAATGGAATTGAGTGGACCAAAATGTAATGGACTCGAATGGAATAGATTCAAATACAATGGACAAGAAAGGAATGGTCTCGAATGGAATTTATTCAAATAGAATGGATGTGAATGGAATGCAATAGTATGGAATGGAATCGAATGAAATGGACTGGAATGGAATGGACTGGAATAGAATGGACTCGAATGTAATGGATAGCAAAGTAATTGATTCGAAAGGAGTGGAATCAAATGGAAAGTAATCAAATGGAATGGAATGGACTGCATGGGAATGAAATAGAATGGAATGCAATGGTATGCAATGGAGCGGAATCGAGAAGAATGGAATCAAATAGAATGGAATTGAAGGGAATGGACTGGAAAAAATAGAATTCAACGGATTGGAATCGAACGGAATGGAATGGAATGGAATGGATTGGAGTGGACTCGAATGGAATGGAGTCGAATGGAATGGAATCGAATGGAATGGAATCGAAAGGAATGGAATTGAATGGAATCGAAAAGAATAGATTGGAATGGAGTGTAATGGAATGCTATCGAATGGAATGGAATGGAATGATATGGACTTGAATGGAGTGGACTGGAATGGAATGGACTGGAGTGGAATGGACTCGAATGGAATGCTGTCGAATGGAATGGAATCGATTGCAATGGAATCAAATGGAATGGAATTGAACACAATTGAAAGGAAAAGAATGGAAAGGAGTGTAATGGAAAAGTATCGAATGGAATGGAATGGAATGGAATGGACTCGAAAGGAATGGACTGGAATGGAATGGACTTGAATGGAATGGACTGGAGTGGAATGGACTCGAATGGAATGCTGTCGAATGGAATGGAATCGATTGCAATGGAATCGAATGGAATGGAATTGAATGGAATTGAAAGGAAAAGAATGGAATGGAGTGTAATGCAAAAGTACCGAATGAAATGGAATGGAATGGAATGGACTCGAAAGAAATGGACTGGAGTGGAATGGACTCGAATGCAATGGAAGTGAATGGAATGGACTGGAATGGAATGGACTGGAATGGAATGGACTGGAACAAAATGGTATCGAATGGATTGGAATCAAATGGAACGGAATGGAATGGAATGCAATGGAATGGAATGGAAAGGAATGGACTCGAATGGAATGCAGTCGAATGGAATGGAGACGAAAAGAATGGAATCAAAAAGAATGAAATCGAAAGGAATGGAGTCCAAAAGAATGGAATCAAAACGAATGAAATCGAATGGAATGGAGTCAAATGTAGTGGAATCCAATAGAATGGAATTGAATGAAACCAAAACGAATCAAATGGAATGAAGTCAAATGTAGTGGAATCCAGTAGAATGGAATTGAATGAAACCAAAACGAATAGAATGGAATGGGGTGTAATGGAAAGATATGGAATGGAATGGAATGGAATGGAAATGAACGGACTCGAATGGAATAGACTCGAAAGTAATGGACACGAATGGGATGGACTGGAGTGGAATGGATTCGAATGGAATGGAAATGAATGCAATGGAACGAGTAGAATGGAATGGAATCACATGGAACGGAATGGAAAGCAATGGAGTCAAATGGAACAGCATCAAATGCAATGGCCATGAAAGAATGGAATGGAATGGAATGGACTCAAATGGAATGGACTAGAAAGGAATAGAGTCCAAAGGAATGGCATCGAATGGAATGGAAAGCAATGGAATGGAATGGAATGGAATGGAATGGACCCAAATGGAATGGACTCTAATGGAATGGACTCAAATAGAATGGACTCGAAATGAATGGTCTCGAATGGAATTTATTTGAATAGAATGGTATCGAATGGAATGCAATAGTATGGAATGGAATCAATTGGAATGGAATCGATTGGAATGGACTGGAATAGAACCGAATCGAATGTTATGGAATGCAATGTAATTGATTTGAGTTGAATGGAATCAAAAGGAATGTAATCAAATGGAATGCAAAGGAATGAAATGGAATGGAATAAATTAGAATGCAATGGTATGGAACGGAGTGGAATTGAATGCAACGGAATGGAATGGAATGGAATTGAATGGAATGGAATCTAATGGAATGTACTGCGATGGAATAGACTCAAATGGAATGGAGAGGAACAAAATGGTATCGAACGGATTGGAATCGAACGGAATGGAATGGAATGGAAACGAATGGAATGGAGTCGAATGGAATGGAATCAAATGGGATGGAGTCGAATGGAATGGAATTGAATGGAATCAAAAGGAATAGAATGGAATGGAGGGTAATGGAGAAATATCGAATGGAATGGAATGGAATGGAATCGAAAGGAACGGAATGGAATGGAATCGAATGAAATGGACTGGAAAGGAATGGAATGGAATGGAATGGAATGGAATCAGATAGAAAGGAATTGAATGGAAAGGAATAGAATGGAATGGAATTACATAGAATGGAATGGAATAAAATGGAGTCAAATGTAATAGAATCGAACGGAATGGCATCGAATGGAATGGAATGGAATGGACTCGAATGGAATAAAATCAAATGGAATGGCATCGAATGGAATGGAATGGAATTTAATGGAATGGAATGGATTGGAATGGATCCAAATGAAATGTACTAGAAAGGAATGGATTAAAACATAATGGACTCAAAAGGAATGGTCTCAAATGGAATTAACGCCAATAGAATGTAATAGAATGGAATGCAATAGTATGGAATGGAATCCAATGGAATGGAGTCAAACGGAATGGACCAGAATGGAATGGACTGGAACAGAATGGACTCGAATGTAATGAATTACAAGGTAATTAATTCGAATGGAATGGAATCGAATGGAATGTAATCAAATGGAATGGAATGCAATGCAATGGAATAGAATAGAATGGAATGCAATGGAAGGGAACAGAGTTGAGTGGAATGGAATCGAAATGAGTGGACTGGAATGGAATGGACTCCAATGGAATGGACTTGAACAAAATGGATTACTACGGATTGGAATAGGACAGAATGGAATTCACTGGAATTGAATGGAATAGACTCAATATGAATGCAGTCGAATGGAATGGAACCAAATGGAATGGAATCGAATGGAATGGAACTGAATGGAATTGAAAGGAATAGAATGGAATGGAGTGTAATGGAAAGATATCGAATGGAATGGAATATAATCAAATGGAAAGGACTGGAATAGAAAGGACTCAAATGGAATGGACTTTAGTGGAATGGACTGAAATGGAATGGAAACGAATGGAATGGAATGGAAAGGAATAGAATGGAATCGAATCGGATGGAACAGAATGGAATGGAATGGAGTCGAATGGAATAGTATCGAATGGAATGGCAGCGAATAGAATGGATTGGAATGGCATGGAATAGGCTCGAATTGAATGGACTCGTGTGGAATAGAATGCAACAGAATGGCATCGAATGTAATGGAATGGAATGGAATGAAACGGAGTGGAATGGATCCAAATATAATGGATTCAAAAAGCATGGACTCAAACACAATGTACACGAAAGGAATGGTGTGCAATGGAGTTTATTCGAATAGAATGGAATACAATGGAATGCAATACTATGAAATGGAATAGAGTGGAATGGAATCAAAGGGAATAGACTGGAATGGAATGGACTGGAATAGGAAGGACACGAATGTAATGGATTGCAATGTAATATATTTGAATGGAATGGAATCGAATGGAATGTAATCCAAAGAAACAGAACGTAATGCAATGGAATGGAATAGAATGGAATGCAATGGAATGCAACGAAGTGGAATCGACTGGAATGGAATCGAATGGAATGGCATCAAATTGAATGGAATGGACTGGAATGGAATGGACTCGAATGGAGTGGACTGGAAAAAAAGTGATTCGAACGGATTGCAATCCAACGGAAATGACTGCAGTGGAAAGGACTGGAATGGACTCAAAAGAAATGGATTCGAAATGAACGGAACCGAATGGAATGGAATTCAATGGAATCGAAAAGAATAGAATTGAATGGAGTGTAATGGAGAGATATCGAATGTAATGGAATGAAACGGAATGGACTCGAATGGAATGGACTGAAATTGAATGGATTCGAATGGAATGGACTGGAGTGGAATGGACACGAATGAAATGGAAACAAATGGAATGGAAAGGAATGGAATGGAATGGAAAAGAATAGAATGGTTTGGAATAGGATGGAACGGAATGGAATGGAATGGAGTTGAATGGAATAGAATTGAAAGGAATGGCATTGAATCGAATTGAATGGAACGGAATGAACACAAATTGAATGGAAACGAAAGGAATGGAATAGAATGGAATGTAAAGGAAGAAAACGGAATGGAATCAGGTGGAATGGAATGTAATGGAATGGAGTAGAATGGAATAGAATTGAATGGAATGGCATTGCATGCAATGGAATGGAATGGACTCGAATGGAATGTACTCGAATGCAATAGAATAGAATGGAATGGCATTGATTGGAATGGAATGGAATGGAATGGAATGGAATGGACACAAATGTAATAGACTCGAATGGAATGGACACAAATACAGTGGACTTTAAAGGAACGGTCTCAAATTGAATTTATTCGATTAGAATGGAATCGAATGGAATGCAATAATAAGGAATGCAGTCGAATGGAATGGAATCGAATGGAATGGACGGGAATGGAATGGACAGGAATAGAATGGACTCGAAAGTAGTGGATTGCAATTTAATTGATTCTAATGGAATGGAATCCAATGGAATTTAATCAAATGGAATGGAGTGGAATGCAATGAAATGGAATAGAATGGAATGCAATGGAATGCAAAGGAGTAGAAATGAGTGGAATGGAATCGAATGGAATGGAATTGAATGGAATGGACTCGAATGGGATGGAGTCGAATGGAATGGAATCAAATGGAATGGAATCAAAACGAATTGAATTGAGTGGAAATGAAAGAAAAAGAAATGAATGGAGTGTAATGGAAAGATATCAAATGGAATGGAAATCAATGGACTCGAATGGAATGGACTGGAATGGAATGGACTCGAATGGAATAGACTTGAGTGGAATGAATTCGAAAGGAATGGAAATGAATGGAATGGAATAGAATGGAATGGAATTGAAAGGAATAGAATGGAATGGAATCGGATGGAATGGAAAGGAAGGGAATGGAGTCTAATGGAATATAATCGAATGGAACGGCATCTAATGGAATGGAATGGACTTGAATGGAAAAGACTCGAATGGAAAGGCATCGCATGGAATGGACTGGAGTGAAATGGATTCGAATGGAATGGAGTAGATTAGAATGGACACGAATGGAATGGAAACGAATGGAATGCAATGGAATGGGATGGAATGAAATGGAAAGGAAAGGAATAGAATGGAATGGAATCGGATGGAAGAGAATGGAATGGAGTCGAGTGGAATAGAATCGAATGGAATGTCATGAAATGGAATGGAATGGACTAGAATTCAATGGAGTCAAATGGAATAGTACCGAATGGAATGGCATTCAATGGAATGTAATGGAATGGACCCAAATGTTATGGAATCGAATGGAATGGACTGAAATAGAAAGTACTCGAAAGAAATGGTCTCGAATGGAATTTATTAGAATATAATGGAATCGAATGGAATGCAATACTATGGAATGGAATCGAATGGAATGGACGGGAATGGAATGGAGAAGAATAGAACGGATTCAAATGTAGTGGATTGCAATTCAATTGATTCGAATGGAACGGAATCGAATGGAATTTAATCAAATGGAATGGAATGGAATGCAATGAAATGGAATAGAAGGGAATGCAATGGAATGCAACGGAGTGCAACGGAGTGGAAATGAGTGGAATGGAATCAAATGGAATGGAATCAAATGGAATGGACTGGAATGGAATGGACGGGAATGGTATGGACTCCAATGGAATGGAGTCGAATGGAATGGAATCAAATGAAATGTAATCAAATGGAATTTAATTGAATGGAAAACAAAGGAATAGAATGGAATGGACTGTAGTGGGAAGATATCAAATGGAATGGAAAGCAATGGACTCAATTGGAATGGACTGGAATGGAACGGACTCAAATGGAATGGACTGTAGTGGGAAGATATCGAATGGAATGGAAAGCAATGGACTCAATTGGAATGGACTGGAATGGAACGGACTCGAATGGAATGGACTTGAGTGGAATGAATTCGAATGGAATGTAAACGAATGGAATGGAATGGAATGCAATGGAATGCAATTGAATGGAATAGAATGGCATGGAATCAGATGGAATGGAATGGAAGGGAATGGTGTCGAATGGAATAGAATAGAATGGAATGGCATTGAATTGAATGGAATAGAATGTACTCGAATGAAATGGACTGGAGTGAAATGGATTCGAATGGAATGGACTGGAGTGAAATGTATTCGAATGGAATGGACTGGAGTGTAATGGACTCGACTGGAAAGGAAACGAGTGGAATGGAATGGAATGGAATGGCTTGAAATGGATCAGAAAGGAATAGAATGTAATGAAATCAGATGGAATGGAATTGAATGGATTGGAGTTAAGTAGAACAGAATTGAATGGAAGGGCATCAAATGGAATGGAAATGAAAGGAATGGAATTGAATGGACTCAAATGTTATGGAATCAAAGGGAATGGACTCAAATAGAATGGACTCGAAAGAAATGGTCTTGAATGCAATTTATTCGAATATAATTTAATCGAATTGAATGCAATAGTATGGAATGGAATCGAATGGAATGGAATTGAATGGAATGGAATCAAATGGAATGGAACGAAATGGAATGGAACGGAAGAGAATGACCTCTAATGTAATGGGTTTCCATGTAATTGACTCGAATGGAATGGAATCGAATGGAATGCAATCCAATGGAATGGAATGCAATGCAATGGAAAGGAATAGAATGGAATACAGTGGAATGGAACGGAGTGGAATCAAGTGGAATGGAATGGAATGGAATGGAATGGAATGGAATGGAATCGAATGGAATGGACTGGAATGGAATGGATTCGAATGGAATGGAATGGAACAATATGGAATGGAACCGAATGGAACAGAATGGAATGGAATGGAATGGAATGGAACCGAATGGAATGGAATGGAATGGAATGGAATGGACTCCAACGGAATGGAGTCGAATGGAATGAAACCGAGTGGAATGGAATCAAATGGAATGGAATTGAACGGAAATGAAAGTAATAGAATGGAATGGATTGTAATGGAATAATATGGAATGGAGTGTAATGGAATGCAGTGGACACGAATGGAATTGACTGGAATGGAATGGTCACGAATGGAATGGATTGGAGTGGAATGGACACGAATGGAATGGCCTGGAGTGGAATGGACTCGAATGGAATGGAAGCGAATGGAATGGAATGGAATGGAATGGAATGGAATGAAATGGAATGGAAAGGAATAGAATGGAATGGAATCAGTTGGAATGGAATGGAATGGCGGCTAATGGAATGGAATCGAATGGAATGGCATCGAATGGAATGGAATGGAATGGACTAGAATGGAATGTGCTCGAAAGGAATGGAATCGAATTGATGGACATCAAATGGAATGGAATGGAATGGAATGGAATGGAATTGAACCAAATGTAATGGACTCGAATGGAATGGAATCATATAGAATGGACTCGAAAGCAACGATCTCGTATTAAATTTATACATATAGAATGGAATCCAATGGAATGCAAAATTATGGAATGGAATCGAATGGAATGGAATCAAATGGAATGGACCGGAATGGAGTGGACTGGAATAAAACGGACTCAAAAGTAATGGATTGCAACGTGATTGATTCGAATTCGAATGGAATCGCATGGAATGTAATCAAATGGAATGTAATGGAATGGAATGCAATAGAATGGAATAGAATAGAATGGAATTGAATGGAATGCAATGAAATGGAACGGAGTGGAATCGAGTGGAATGGAATCGAATGGAGTGAAATGGAATGGAATGGACGCGAATGGAATGGACTGGAACAAAATGAAATCGAACGATTGGAATCGAACGGAACGGAATGGAATGGAACGGAATAGAATGGACACGAATGGAATGGAGTCCAATGGAATGGAATCGAATGGAATGAAATAGAATGGAATGGAATTCAATGGAATCAAAAGGAATAGAATGGAAAGGATTGTTATGGAAAGATATCGAATGGAATGGAATAGACTCAAATGGAATGGACTGGAATGGAACGGACTCGAATGGAATGGACTGGAATGGAATGGACTTGAGCGGAATGGACTGGAGTGGAATGGACTCGAATGGAAAGGACTGCAGTGGACTTTACTCGAATGGAATGGAAATGAATGGAATGGAATGGAATGGAATTAAAAGGAATAGAATGGAAAGGAATTAAAAGGAATAGAATGGAAAGGAATGGAATTAAATGGAGTGGAATGGAATAGAATTGAATGGAAAGGCAACGAATGGAATGGAGTGGAATGGAATAGAATGGAATGACTCGAATGACATGGACTCTAAAGGAATAGAAATGAATGGAATGCAATCGAATGGAATGGATTGGAATGGAATTGAATGGAATGGACCCAAATGTAATGGATTCGAATGGAATGGACTCAAATAGAATGGACTCGAAAGGAATGGTCTCGAATGAAATTTATTTGAATAGAATGGAATCGAATTAAATGCAATAGTATGGAGTGGCATCGAATGGAATGGAATCAAATGGAATGGAAAGGAATGGATTGCACTGGAATAAAAGGGACTCGAATGTAATGCATTGCCATGTAATCAATTCCAATGGAATGGAATCGAGTGGAATGCAATGGAACGGAATGGACCGGATTGGAATGGACTGGAATAGAACGGACTAGAATGCAATGGATTGCAATGTAATTGATTCGAAATTAATGGAATCGAATGGAATGTAATCAAATGGAATGGAATGGAATGCAATGGAATGTAATAGAATGGAAAGCAATGGAATGGAACGCACCGGATTCGAGTGCAATGGAATCGAATGGAATGGAATCGAATGGAATGGAATCGAATGGAATGGATTGGCATGGAATGGACTCAAATGGAATAGACTGGAACAAAATGGAATCGAACGGATGGGAATCGAACGGAACGCAATGGGATGGAATGGTATGGACTTGAATGGATTAGAGTCAAATGGAATGGAGTCAAATGGAATGGAATCGAATGGAATGGAATCAAATGGAATGGAATTGAACAGAATTGTAAGGAATAGAATGGGATGGAGTGTTTTTGGAATATATCGAATGGAATGGAGTGGAATGGACTTGAATGGAATGGACTGGAATGGAATGGACTCGAATGGAATGAACTGGAGTGAAGTGGACTCGAATGGAATGGAAAAGAATGGAAAGGAATAGAATGCAATGGAATAGAAAGTAATAGAAAGGAATGGAATCGTTTGGAACGGAATGGAATGGAAAGGAGTCAAATGGAATAGAATTCAATGTAATGGCATCGAATGGAATGGAATGGACTCGAATGGAATGGACTTAAATGGAATAGAGTGGAATGGAATGGCATCGAATGGAATGGAATGGAATGGAATGTGCACAAATTTAATGGACTCGAATAGAATGGAGTCAAATAGAATCGACACGAAAGGAATGGTCTCGAATGGAATTTATTCCAAAAGAATGGAATCGAATGGAATGCAATAGTATGGAATGGTATCGAATGGAATGGAATCGCATGGAATGCACCAGAATGGAATGGAATGGACTGGAATAGAACAAACTTGAATGTAATGGACTGCAATGTAATTGATTCAAATGGATTGGAATCCAATGGAATGTAATCAAATGGAATGGAATGGAATGCAATGGAATGGAATAGAAAGGAAAGCAAAGGAATGGAATGGAGTGGAATTGAGTGGAATAGAATTGAATGGAATGGAATCAAATGAATTGCACTGGAATGCAAAGGACTCGAATGGAATGGACTGGAACAAAATGGAATCAAAAGGAATGGAAAAGAACGTAAAGGAATGGAATGGAATGGAATGCAATGGACTCGAATGAAATGGAGTCGAATGTAATGGAATTGTATTGAATGGGATCGAATAGAATGGAATTCAATGGATTGTAAAGGAATACAATGGAATGGAGTGTAATGGAAAGATATCGAATGGAATGGAATGGAATAGACTCAAATGGAATGCACTGGAGTGGAATGGTCTCCAGTGGAATGGAATGGAATGCAATGAAATGGAAAGGAATAGAATGGAACGGAATCGGATGGAACTGAATGGAATGGAATGGAGTCAAATGGAAAAGAATCAAATTGAATGGCATCGAATGGAATGGGATGGAATGGAATAGACCCAGATGTAATGGACTCGAATGGAATGGACTGAAATTGATTTGACTCGAAGAAATGGTCTCGAATGGAACTTATTTGAATAGGATGGAATCCAATGGAATGTACTAGAATGGAATGGAATCAAATGGAATGGAATTGAATGGAATAGACCAGAATTGAATGGACTGAAACAGAACGTACCCGAATGTGATGGACTGCAATGTAATTGATTCGAATGGAATGGAATGGAATGGACCATAATGGACTGGACTTTAATAGAAAGGGCACGAATGTAATGGATTGCAATGTAATTGAATCGAATGGAATGCAATCGAATGGAATGTAATCAAATGGAATGGAATGGACTGCAATGGAATGGAATAGAATGGAATGTAATGGAGTGGAACGGAGTGGAATCGAGTGGAACGGAATTGAATGGAATGCAAATGAATGGAATGGAATCGAATGGAATGTACTGGAATGCAATGGACTAGAATGGAATGGACTGGAACAAAATGTAATGGAAAGGATTGGAATCAAAATGAACAGGATGGAATGGAATGGAATGGAATGGAGTCGAATGGATTGGAGTCGAATGGAATGGAAACGAATGGAATGGAATCGAATGGAACGGAATTGAATGGAATAGAAAGGAATAGAATGGAATGGAGTGTGATGGAAATATAACGAATGGAATGGAGTCGAATGGAATGGAACCAAATGGAATGGAATCGATTGGAATGGAATTGAATAGAATTGAAAGGAATAGAATGGAATGGAGTGTAATGGAAATATAATGAATGGAATGGAATGGAATAGAATGGAAAGGAATCGGATGGAACAGAATGGAAAGAATTGGAGTCAAATGGAATAGAATCGAGTGGAATGGCATCGAATGGAATACAATGGAATGGAATGGACTCGAAGGGAATGGACTCAAATGGAATAGAATTGAATGGAGTGGCATCAAATGTATTGGAAAGGAGTGGAATGGAATGGATTGGACTGAAATGTAATGGACTCGAATGGAATGGACTCAAATAGAATGGACTCAAATGGAATGGTCACTAATGGAATTTACTTAAATAGAATGGAATCGAATGGAATGCAATAGTATGGAATTGAATTGACTGGAATGTAATCAAATGTAAAGGACCGGAATGGACTGGACTGGAATACAACGGACTCGAATGTAATGGATTGCAATGTAATTGATTGGAATGGAATGGAATCGAATGGAATGTAATCAAATGGAATGGAATGGAATGGATTGGAATGCAATGGAATGGAATAGAATGGAATGCAATGGAATGTAATGGAGTGGAATCGAGTGGAATGGAATCAAATGAAATGGAATCAAATGGAATGGAATCGAATGGAACGGACTGGAATGGAATGGACTTGAATAGAATGGACTGGCACAAAATGGAATCGAACAGATTGGAATCGAAAGGAACGGAATTGAATGGAGTGGACAGGAGTGGCTTTGACTGGAATGGAGTCGAATGGAATGGCATCAATCAGAATGGACTGGAATGGAATGGACTCGAATGGAATGGACTCGAATTGAATATAATCGAATGGAATGGAATCGAGTGGAATGGAATGGAATGGCATGGAAAGGAATGGACCCAAATGTAATGGACTCAAATGTAATGGACTCAAATAGAAGGGTCTCGAATGGAATGGTCTCGAATGGAATATAATCAAATAGAATGTAATAGAAAGGATTGCAGTAGTATGGAACGGAATCGAATGGAATGGAATTGAGTGGAATGGACCGGAATGGAATAGAACGGACTCCAATTTAATGGAATGCAATGTAATTGATATGAATGGAATGGAATAGAATGGAATGTAATCAAATGGAATGGCATGGAATGCAATGGAATGGAATAGAATGCAATGCAATGGAATGGACTGGAGTGGAATCGAGTAGAATGGAATCAAATGGAATGGAATCGAAGGTAATGGACAGGAAAAAAATGGAGTCGAAAGGATTGGAATCGAACGGAATGGAAAGGAATGGAATGGAATGGATTGGAATGGACTCGAATGGAATGGAGTCAAATGGAATGGAATCGAATGGAATGTAATCGAATGGAATGGAATTGAATGGAATCCAGAGGAATAGAATGGAATGGAGTGTAATAGAAAGCTATCAAATGGAATGGAATGGAAGGGAATGGACTCGAATGGAATGGACTCAAATGGAATGGTGTCGAATGGAATGGAATCGATTGCAGTCGAATTGAATGGAATGGAATTGAATGGAATCTAATGATAGAGAATGGAAAGGAGTGTAATGGAAAAATATCGAACGGAATTGAATGGAACGGACTCGAAAGGAATGGACTGGAATGAAATGGACTTGAAGGGAATGAACTGGAGTGGAATGGAATCGAATGTAACGGAAGTGAATGGAATGGAATAGAATGAAATGAAATCGGTTGGAACGGAATGGAATGGAATGGAGACGAATGGAATAGAATCGATTGCAAGGTTATCGAATGGACTGGAATGGAATGAACTCGAATTGAATGGACTGGAAGAAAATGGAATCAAATGGATTGGAATTGAAGGGAACGGTATGGAATGGAATGGACACAAATGTAATGGACTCGAATGGAATGGACCCAAATAGAATGGACACGAAAGGAATGGTCTCAAATGGAATTTATATGAACAGAATGGAATAGAATGGAATCCAAACTATAGAATGGTATCGAATGGAATAGAATCGAATGGAATGGACGGGAATGGAATGGACTCGATTGGAATGGACCCAAAAGGAATGGAAACGAATGGAATGGAATGGAATGGTATGGAATTTAATGCAAAAGAATAGAATGTATTGGAATCGGATTGAACTGAATGGAATTCAATGGAGTCGAAAGAAATAGAATCAAATGGAATGGCATCAAATGGAATGGAATGGAATGGAATGGACTCGAATGGAATGTACTGCAACAAAATGGAATCGAAAAGATTGGAATCGAATTTAATGGAATGGGATTGAATGGAATGGAATGGACTCGAATGGAATGGAGTCAAATGGAATAGAACCGAATGGAATGGGTTGTAATGGAATGGAATTGAATGGAATCAAAAGGAATAGAATGGAATGGGGTGTAATGGAAAGATATCGAGTGGAATGGAATGCAATGGAAGGGACTCGAATGGAATGGACTGGAATGGAATGGAATGGAATGAAATGAAATGGAAAGGAATAGAAAGTAAAGGAATTGGATGGAACGAAATGGAATGGAATGGAGTCGAATGCAATAGAATCGATTGGAATGGCATCAAATGGAATGGAAAGGAATGGACCTGAATGGAACGGACTCGAATAGAATGGAAACGAATGGAATGGACAATGGAGTGGAAAGGAGTAGAATGTAATGGAATTGGATGGAACGAAATAGAATGGAATAGAGAAGAATGGAATAGAATCGAATGGAATGACATCGAATGAAATGGAACGCAATGGAATGGAATGGAATGGAATGGAATGGAATGGAATGGAATATACCCAAATATAATGGACTCGAATGGAATGGACTTAAATAGATTGGACTCAAAAAGAATGGTCTCGAATGGAATTTATTCGAACAGAATGGAATCGAATGGAATGCAAATGTATGGAATGGAATCAAATGGAATAGAATCGAATGGAATGGAAAGGAATGAAATGGACTGGAATAGAATGGACTCTAATGTATTGGACTGCAACGTAATTGATTTGTATGGAATGGAATCGAATTTAAGGTTATCAAATTGAATGGAATGTTAAGCAATTGAATGGAATATAATGGAATGCAATGGAATGGAAAGGAGTGGAATTAAGTGGAATGGAATTGAATGGAATGGAATCGAATGGAATGCAATAGAATGGAAAGGAATGGAGTGGAATGGACTGCAAAGGAATGGACTGGAACAAAATGGAATCGAACAGATTGGAATCCAGTGGAACGTAAAGGGATGGACTGGAATGGAATGGACTCAAATCAAACGACGTCGAATGGATTGGAACCGAATGTAATGGAATCAAATGGAATGGAATTGAATGAAATCGAAATGAATAGAATGAAATTTGGTGTAATAGAAAGATATCGAATGGAATGGAATAAAATGGAAGGGACTCAAATGGAATGGAAACGAATGGAATGAAATGGAATGGAATGGAATGGAAAGGAATAGAATGGAATGCAATCGGATGGAAAGGAATGGAATGGAATGGAGTCGAAAGGAATAGAATGGAATTAAATGGCATCAAATTGATCGGAATGGAATGCAATAGAATGGAATGGACACGAGTGGAATGGACTCAAATGGAATGGAATCATTTGGAATGGAATAGAATGGAATGCAATCGGATGGAAAAGAATGGAATGGAATGGAGTCGAAAGGAATAGAATGGAATTAAATGGCATCAAATTGATCGGAATGTAATGCAATGGAATGGAATGGACACGAGTGGAATGGACTCAAATGGAATAGAATCATTTGGAATGGCATCGAATGGAATGGAATGGACCAAAATGTAATGGACTGGAATGGAATGGATTCAAATACAATGGACAAGAAAGGAAAGGTCTGCAATGGAATTTCTTCGAATAGAATGGATGTGAATGGAATGCAATAGTATGGAATGGAATCGAATAAAATGGACCAGAATGGAATGGACTGGAATAGAATGGACTGGAAAGTAAAGGATTGCAATGTAATAGATTCGAATGGAGTGGAATCGAATGGAATGTAATCAAATGGAATGTAATGGAATGCAAGGGAATGGAATAGAATGGAATGCAAGGGAATGGAATAGAATGGAATGCAATGGAATGGACTGGAGTGGAATCGAGTAGAATGGAATCGAATGGAATGGAATCAAAGGGAATGGACTGGAACAAAATGGAATCGAACGGAATGGAATCGAATGGAATGGAATGGAATCGAAGGGAGTGGATTGAATGGACTCGAATGGAATGGAGTCGAATGGAATGGAATAGAATGTAATGGAATCGAATGGAGTGTAATTGAATGGAATTGATAGGAATAGAATGGAATGGAGTGTAATGGAAAACTATCGAACGGAATGGAATGGAATGGAGTGGACTGGAATGGTATGGACTCGAATGGAATGGACTGAAATTGAATGGATTCGAATGGAATGGACTGGAATGGAATGGACTCGAATGGAATGGTGTCGAAAGGAATCGAATCAATTGCAATGGAATCGAATGGAATGGAATTGAATGGAATTGAAAGGAATAGAATGGAGTGGAGTGTAATGGGAAAATTATCGAATGGAATGGAAGGGAATGGACTCGGAAGTAATGGACTGGAAGGGAATGGAATCGAATGAAATGGACTGGAGTGGAATGGACTTGAATGCAATGGAAGAGAATGGAATGGAATGGAATGGAATGGAATGGAATGGAACGGAATGGAATAGAATGAAATGGAATCGGTTGGAATGGAATGGAATGGAATGGAGTTGAATGGAATAGAATCGACTGGAAGGTCATCGAATGGACTGGAAAACAATGGAATCGAACTTATTGGAATCGAAGGGAATGGAATGGAATGGAATGGACAGAAACGTAATGTACTCGAATGGAATGGACCCAAATAGAATGGACTCAAAAGGAATGGTGTCAAATGGAATTTATTCGAACAGAATGCAATTGAATGGAATGCAAAAGTATAGAATGGAATCAAAACGAATGGAATCGAATGGAATGGACAGGAAAGGAATGGACGCAACTGGAATGGACTGCAGTGGAATGGACTGAAAAGGAGTGGAAACGAATAGAATGAAATGGAATGGAATTTACTGCAAAGGAGGAGAATGGAATGGAATCGGATGGAACTGAATGGAACGTAATGGAGTCGAATGTAATAGAATCAAATGGAATGGCATCAAATGGTATGGAATGGGATGGAATGGAATGGACTCGAATGGAATGGACTGAAAAAAATGAAATCGAATGGATTGGCATCGAATGGAACGGAATGGGACTGAATGGAATGGAATGGACTTGAATGGAATGCAGTCGAATCGAACGGAACCGAATGGAATGGATTCGAATGGAATGGAATTGAATGGAATCAAAAGGAATAGAATGGAATTGGATGTAATCGAAACATATCGAATAGAATGGAATGCAATTGAATGGACTCAAATGGAATGGACTGGAAAGGAATGGAATGGAATGGAATGAAATGAAATAGAAAGGAATAGAATGTAAAGGAATCGGATGGAATGGAAAGGAATGGAATGGAGTCGAATGGAATAGAATCAACTGGAATGGCATCGAATGCAATGGAAAGGAATGGACCTGAATGGAATGGACTCCAATAGAATGGAAACGAATGGAATGGAATCAATGGAATGGAAAGGAGTAAAATGTAATGGAATCGAATGGAACAAAATGGAATGGAATAGAGAAGAATGGAATAGAATCAAATAGAATGGCATCGAATGAAATGGAATGGAATGGAATAGAAAGGAATGGAATGGAATGGAATGGAATGAACCCAAATATAATGGACACGAATGGAATGGACTTAAATAGATTGGAATCAAAAGGAATGGTTTCGAATGGAATTTATTCGAATGGAATGGAATGGAATGGAATGGAATGCAACAGTATGGAATGTAATCGAATGGAATAGAATCGAATGGAATGGACAGGAATGAAATGGACTGGAATAGAATGGACTCGAATGTACTGGATAGCAATGTAATTGATTTGAATGGAATGGAATCGAAGGGAAGGTTATCAAACTGAATGGAATGGTAAGCAATGGAATGGAATATAATGGAATGCAATGGAATGGAACGGAGTGGAACCAAGTGGAATGGAATTGACTGGAATGGAGTAGAATGGAATGCAATAGAATGAAATGGAATGGAGTGGAATGGACTGCAATGGACTGGATTGGAACAAAATGGAATCGAACGGATTGGAATCAAATGGAACGTAAAGGGATGGACTGGAATGGAATGGACTGGAATTGAACGAAGTCGAATGAAATGGAACTGAATGGAATGGAATGGAATCGAATGGAATAGTATTGAAGGGAATCGAAAGGAATAGAATGGAATTGGGTTTAATGGAAAGATATCAAATGGAATGGAATAAAATGGAAGGGACTCGAATGGAATGGAAACGAATGGAATGGAATCGGACAGAATGGAATGGAATGGAATGAAGACGAACGGAATAGAGTGGAATTAAATGGCAACAAATAGATTGGAATGGAATGCAATGGAATGGAAAGGACACTAATGGAATGGAATAGAATGGAATTAAATGTCAACGAATGGATCGGAATGAAATTCAATGGAATGGAAAGGACACGAATGGAATGGACTCGAATGGAATAGAATCATTCGGAATGGCATGGAATGGAATGGAATGGAATGGAATAGAATGGAATGGAAGGGACCCAAATGGAATGGACTCTAATGGAATGGATTCAAAGAGAATGGACAAGAAAGGAATGGTCTTGAATGTAATTTATTCGAATAGAATGGATGTGAATGGAATGCAATAATATGGAATGGAATCGAAAGGAATGGAATCGAATGAAATGGACTGGAATAGAATGGACTGGAATAGAACGATCTTTAATGTAATGGATTGCAATGTAATTATCTCGAACGGAGTGGAATCGAATGGAATATAATCAAATGGAATGGAATGGAATTCAATGGAATGCAATAGAGTGGAAGGCAATGGAATAGAATGGAGTGGAATCGAAAGGAATGTAATCGAATGAAATGGACTGGAATAGAATGGACTGGAATAGAACGATCTTTAATGTAATGGATTGCAATGTAATTATCTCGAACGGAGTGGAATCGAATGGAATATAATCAAATGGAATGGAATGGAATTCAATGGAATGCAATAGAGTGGAAGGCAATGGAATAGAATGGAGTGGAATCGAGTGGAATGGAATCGAATGGAATGGAATTGTATTGCATGGACTGGAATGGAATGGAATGGACTGGAACTAAATGGAATTGAATTGATTGGAATGGAACAGAATGGAATGGAATGGAATGGAGAGGACCCAAATGGAATGGACTCGAATGGAATGGGATCCAATACAATGGACTCGAAAGGAATGGTCTCGAATGGTATTTATTCACACAGAATGGAATCGAATGGATTTCAATAGTGTGCAATGGAATCGAATGGAATGGAATCAAATGCAATGGACCGGAATGGAATGGAGTTGAATAGAACGGACCCGAATGTAATGGATTGCAATATAATTGATTTAAATGCAATAGAATCGAATGGAAGGTAATCAAATGGAATAGAGAGGAATGCAATTGAATGGAATTGATGAACGCAATGGAATGGAAGGGAGTGGAATCGAGTGGAATGGAATCAAATGGAACGGAATCGAATTTAATGGAATCGAATGGAATGGACTGGAATGGAATGGACTGGAATGGAATGGGCTGGAACAAAATGGAATCGAATGGATTGGAATCGAACGGAATGGAATGGAATGGAATGGATAGGAATGGAATGGATTCAAAAGGAATGGAACCGACTGGAATGGAATTGAATGGAATCGAAATGAATAGAATGGAATGGCGTGTAATGAAAAGATATCGACTGGAATGGAATGGAATGGGCTCGAAAGGAATGGACTGGAATGGAATGGACTCGACTGGAATGGACAGGAGTGGAATGGAAACGAATGGAAAGGAATGGAATGGAAAGGAATAGAATGGGATGGAATTGGGTGGAAGTAAATGGAATGCAATGGAGTCAAATGGAATAGATTCGAATGGAATGGCATCGAATGGAACAGAGTGGAATGGAATGCAACGGACAAAAACGGAGTAGACACGAATGGAATAGAACAGAATGGAATGGCATGGAATGCAGTGGATTGAATCGAATGGACCCAAATGTAATGGATTAGAATGGAATGGACTCAAATAGAATGGACTCGAAACAAATGGTCTCGAATGGAATTTATTCGAATAGAATGGAATGGAATGCAATGCGATAGTATGGAATGGAATCGAATGGAATGGACCAGAATGGAATCGACTGGAATAGAACGTACTCAAAAGTAATCAATTGCAACCTAATTGATTTCAATGGAATGGAATCGAATGGAATGTAATCAAATGGAATGTAATGGAAAGCAATAGAATGGAATAAAATGGAATTCAATGGAATGGAACGGAGTGGAATCGTGTGGAATGGAAGCGAATGGAATGGAATCGAATGGAATGGACTCGAATGGAATGGACTGGAAGAAAATGGAAAGGCCCCGTATAGAATCGAATAGAACGGAATGGAATGGAATGGACTCCAATGGAATGGAGTCAAATGGAGTGGAACCGAGTGAAATGGAATCGAATGGAATGGAATTGAAAACAATTGAAAGGAATAGAATGGAATGGAGTGTAATGGAAAGATATTGAACGGAATGGAATGGAATAGAATGCACTCAAAAGGAATGGACTTGAGTGGAATGCACTCGAATGGAACGGAATAGAACGGACTAGAAAGGAATGGACTGGAGTGGAATGGACTCGAGTGGAACAGACTGCAGTGGAATGGACAGGAATGGAATGGACACGAATGGAATGGAATGGAATGGAAAGGAATAGAATGGAATGAAATTGGATGCAACGGAATGGTATGGAATGGAGTCGAATGGAATACAATGGAATTAAATGGCATCGAATGGATTGGAATAGAATGGAATCTGCTCGAATGGAATGGACAGGAATGGAATGGACTCGAATGGAATGGCATCGAATGGAATGGAATGGAACGGAATGGAATGGACCAAACATAATGGACTGTAATGGAATGGAATCAAATAGAACGGACTCAAAAGTAATGGTCTCGAATGAAATTTATTCGAAAATAATGGAATCGAATGGAATTCAGTAGTATGGAATGGAAACAAATGGAATGGAATCGAATGGAATGGATTTGAATGTAATGCACTGGAATGGAATGGACTAGAATAGAACAGACTGGAATGTAATGGATTGTAATGTAATAGATTCGAATGGAATGGAATCGAATGGAATGTAATCAAATGGAATGGAATGGAATGCAATGGAATGGAATAGAATGGAATGCAATGGAATGGAATGGAGTGGAAATGAGTGGAATGGAATCGAATGGAATGGAATCGAAAAGAATGGACTCGAAGGGAAGGGACTCGAATGGAATGGACTTCAACAAAATGGAATGGAAAGGATTGGAATTGAACGTAATGGAATGAAATCGAATGGATTGGAATCGAATGGAATGGAGTCGAATGGAATGGAATCGAATGAAATGGAATCCAGTGGAGTGGAATTGAATGGAATCAAAATGATTTGAATGGAATGGAGTGTAACGGATAGATATCGAATGGAAAGGAATGGAATGGACTCAAATGCAATGGACTCGAATGGAATGGACTGGAGTGGAGTGGAATCGAATGGAACAGAAACGAACGGAATGAAATGGAATGGAATTGAATGGAAAGGTGTAGAATGTAGTGGAATCGGTTGGAGTGGAATGGAATGGAATGGAGAAGAATGGAATACAAACGAATGGAATGGAAACGAATGCAATTGAATGGAATACAATGTAACTGAATGGAAAGGAATAGAATGGAATGCAATCAGACGGAATGGAATGGAATGGAAGGGAGTCAAATGGAATAGAATCGAATGGAATGGCATCGAATGAAATGGAATGAAATGGACTCGACTGGAATGGACTGTAACAAAACGGAATTGAATGGTGTGGAATCGAATGGAAGGGAATTGAATAGAATGCAATGGACTCGAATGGAATTGAGTTGATTGGAATGGAATTGAATGGAATGGAAAGAAATGGAATGGAATTGAATGTAATCGAAAGGAGTAGAAAGGAATGGAGTGTAATAGAAAGATATTGAATGGAATGGAATGGAATGGAATGGAATAGACTTGAAAAGATTGGAATCGAATGGAATGGACTGGGATGGAATGGACTCAAATGGAATGGGCTGGAGTGGAATGGACTCTAATGGAATGGAATGAAAAGGAATGGAATGGAACAGAAAGGAATGGAATGGATTGGAGTCTGGTGGAACGGAATGGAGTTTAATGGACTCAAAAGGAATAGAATGGAATGGAATGGCACCGAATGGAATGGAATGAAATGGACTCGAATGGAATGGGCTCGAATGGAATAACATCGAATGGAATGGAATGGAAAAGAATGGAATGGTCGCAAAAGTAATGGACTCGAATGGTATAACATCGAATGGAATGGAATGGAAAAGAATGGAATGGTCGCAAAAGTAATGGACTCGAAAGGAATAGAATCTAATGGAATAACATCGAATGGAATGGAATGGAAAAGAATGGAATGGACTCGAATGGAATGGACTCAGATAGAATGGACTAGATAGGAATGTTCTCCAATGGAATGTTTTCAAGTAGAATGGAATCGAACAGAATGCAATAGTACGGAATGGAATCGAATTGAATGGAATCGAATGGAATGGACTGGAAAGGAATGGAATGGATTAGAACGGATACAAATATAATTGATTGTAAAGTAATTGATTTGAACGGAATGGAATTGAATGAAATGTAATCAAAAGAAATGGAAAGGAATGGAATGGAATGCAATGCAAGGGAATGGAACAGAGTGGAATTGATTAGAAGTGAATCGAATAGAATGGAATGGAATGGAATGGAATGGAATGGACTTGAATGGAATGCATTGGAGTGGAATGGACTCGAACGGAATGGAAACAAATGGAATAGAATGGAAAGGAATGGAAAGGAATAGAATGGAATGGAATCGGATGGAATGGAATGGAATGGAACGGAGTCGAATGGAATAGAACCGAATGGAATGGAATCGAATGTATTGGAATGGAGCGGAATGGAACGGAATTTAATGGACTGTAATAGAATGGACCCTAATGCAATGGATTGCAATGAAATTGATTCAAATGGAATGGAATCGAATGGAATGAAATCAAAAGGAATGGAGTGGAAAGCAATGGAATGGAATAGAATGGAGAGCAAAGGACTGCCACAGAGTGGAATCGAGAGGAATGGAATTGAATGGAATGGAATCGAATGGAAAGGAATCGAATGGAATGGAGTGGAATGGAATGGAATCAAATGGAATGGACTCAAACAAAATGGAATCGAATGGATTGGAATCGTACGGAACAGAATGGAATGGAATTGAATGGAATGGACTCGAAAGGAATGGAGTCAAGTGGAATGGAATTGAATGGAATGGAATCGAATGGAATCAAAAGGAATAGAATGCAATGGAGTGTAATGGAAAGATATCGAAAGGAATCGAACGGACTTCAATGGAATCAAATGGACTCGAATGGAATGGACTGTAATGCAATGGACTCGAAGGGAATGGACTGGACTGGAATGGAATCAAAAGGAATGGACTTTAGAGGAATGGACTCGAATGGAATGGAAACGAATGTAACGGAATAGAATGGAATGGAATGGAAAGGAATAGAATGGAATGGAATCAGTTGGAATGGAATGGAATGGAAAGAAGTCGAATGGAATAGAATCGAATGGAATGGCATCGCACGGAATGGAATGGAAAGGAAAGGATTTGATTGGAATGGACTCGAATGGAATAGAATCGAATGGAATGGCATGGAATGGAATGGAATGGAATGGACCCAAATGTAATGGACCCGAATGGAATAGACTCAAATAGAATGAACTCAAATAGAATGGACTCAAATAGAATGGACTCGAAAGGAATGGTCTTGAAAGGAATTTATTTTAATAGAAAGGTATCAAATGGAATGCAATAGTATGGAATAGAATGGAATGGAATGAAATCGAATATAGTGGAACGGAATGGAATGGACTGGAATAGAATGGACTAGAATGTAATGGATTGCAATGTAATTGCTTCGAATGGAATGGAATCGAATGGAATGTAATCAAATGGAATGGAAAGGAATGGAATGGAATGGAATAGAATGGAATGCAATGAAATGGAACGAAGTGGAATCGGGTGAAATGGAAACGAATGGAATGGAATCGAATGGAATGGAATTCAATGGAATCGAGTCGCATGGAATGAACAGAAGAAAATGGAATCGTAGGATTGGAATGGAATGGAATGGAATGGAAAGTAATGGAATGCACTCGAATGGAATGGAGAAGAATGGAATGGACTCAAATAGAATGCACTCAAAAGGAATGATCTCGAATGGAATTTATACGAAGAAAATGGAATAGAATGGAATGCAAAAGTATGGAATGGAATCAAATGGAATGGACTGGAACAAAATGGAATTGAACGCATTGCAATCGAATGGAACAGAATGGAATGGAGTGGAATGGACACGAATGGAATGGAATGGAATGGAATGGAATCAAATGGAATGGAATTAAATGGAATCGAAAAGAATAGAATTGAATGGAGTGTAATGGAAATATATCGAATGGAATGGAATGGAAAGGAATGGAGTTGAATGGAATGGACTTTAATGGAATGGATTCGAAGGTAATGGACTGGAATGGAATGGAATCGATAGGAATGGACTGAAGTGGAATGGACTCGAATGGAATGGAAACGAATGGAACAGAATGGAATGGAAAGGAATAGAATGGAGTGGAATCGGTTCAAAAGGAATGGAAAGGAATGGAGTCGAAAGGAATAGCATCAAATGGAATGTCATCGAATGGAATTGAATTTAATGGAATGGACTCGAATGGAATGGACTCGAATGAATAGAAACGAATGGAATGGCATCAAATGGAATGGAATGGAAGGGAAAGGAATGGACCCAAATGTAATGGACTCGAATGGAAAGGACTCAAGTAGAATGGACTCGAAAAGAATGGTCTCGAATGGAATTTATTTGAATAGAATTGAATCAAATAAAATGCAATAGTATAGAATGGAATTGAATGGAATGGAATCGAAAGGAATGGACAGGAATGGAATGCAATGGAATAGAACGGACTCGAATGTAATGGATTGCAATGTAATTGATTCGAATGGAATGGAATTGAATGGAATGGATTCAAATGGAATGGAATGGAATGGAAGGGAATGGAATGCAGTGGAATGGAATGGAGTGGAATTGAGTGGAATGGAATCGAACGGAATGGAATCGAATGGAATGGACTGGAATGGAGTGGATTCGAATGGAATGGAATGGAATGGAACAAAATGTAATGGAACGGATTGGAATCGAAAGGAATGGAATGGAATGGAATGGAATCGTCTTGAATAGAATGGAGTTGAAAGGAATGGAATCAAATGGAATGGAATCAAATGGAATGGAATTGACTGGAATTGGAAGGAATAGAATGGAATGGAGTGTAAGTGAAAGATATCGAATGGAATGGAATGGAATTGAATGAACTCAAATAGAATGGAGTAATATGGAACGGACACGAGTGGAATGGACTAGAGTGGAATGGACTCGAATCAATGGAAATGATTGGAATGGAATGGAAAGGTGTGGAATGGAATTGAATGGAATGTAGTCGAAAGGAATACAACCGAATGGAATGGCATCGAATGGAATGGAATGGAATGGAATGGAATGTAATATACTCGAATTTAATGGACTATAATGGAATGTAGTAAAATGGAATGGACTATATTGGAATGTACTCGAATGGAATGGACTGGATTGGAATGGAATCGAAAGGAATGGAAGGGAATGGAATGGAATGGAATAGAATGGAATGGAATGGAATGGAATGGAATGGAATGGAAAGGAATAGAATGGAACGGAATCGGATGGAAGGGAATGGAGTCGAATGGAATACAATCAAATGGAATGGCATCGAATGGGATTGAATGGAATGTAAACGAATGGATTAGACTCAAATGGAATGGCATCGAATGGGATTGAATGGAATGTAAACGAATGGATTAGACTCAAATGGAATGGCATCGAATGGAATGGAATGGACCCAAATGTAATGGACGCGAATGTAATGGACTCAAATAGAATGGACTCGAAAGCAGTGGTCTCAAATAGAATTTATTCGAATAGAATGGAATCGAATGGAATGCTACAATAAGGAATGGCATCAAATGGAATGGAAACGAATGTAATGGACCGGAATGGAATGGACTGGAAGAGAACGGACTCGAATATAATGGATTGCAGTGTAATTGATTCGAACGGAATGGAATCGAATGGAATGTAATCAAATGGAATTGAATGTAATGAAATGGAATGTAAGAGATCGGAATGCAATGGAACGGAATGGAGTGGAATAGAGTGGAATGGAATCAAATGAAATGGAATCGAATGGAATGGAATCAAAGGGAATGGACTGGAACGGAATGGACTCGAATGGAATGGACTGAAATGAATTGTAATGGAAAGGACTGGAATCGAACAAACAGAATGGAATGGAATGCAATGGTACGTACTCGAATTGAATGGAGTCGAATGGAATGGAATCAAATGAAATGGAATTGACTGGCATTGAAAGGAATAGAATGGAATGGAGTGAAATTGAGTGATATCGAATGGAATCTAATGGAATGGACTCGAATGGAATGGAATCGAATGGAATGGACTAGAATGCAATGGACAGGAGTGGAACAGACTCGAATACAATGGAAACAAATGGAAAGAATGGAATGGAATGGAAAGGAATAGAAAGAAATGGAATCGGATGGAACTGAATGGAATGGAATGGAGTCGAATGGAATAGAATCTAATGCAAAATCATCAAATGGTATGGAACAGAATGGTATGGAATGGAATTTAATGGAATGGAATGGACTCGAATGGAATAGATTTGAATGGAATGGCATGGAATGGAATGGAATGGAATGGAAAGGAATGGAATGGAATGGAATGGAATAGAGTGGAAAGGAATGGACCCAAATGTAATGGACTCAAATGTAATGAACTCAAATAGAATGGCCTCAAAAGGAATGGTCTGGAATGGAATTCATTCGAATAGAAGGGAATTGAATGTAATGAAATAGTATGGAATGTAATCGAACGGAATGGAATCGAATTGAATGCACTGGAATGGAATGGACTGCAATAGAATGGACTCGAATGTAATGGATTGTAATGTAATTGATTCAAATGGAATGGAATTGAATGGAATGTAATCAAATGGAGTGGAATGGAATGGAATAGAATGGAATGTAATGGAATGCAACGGAATGGAGTGGAGTCGAGTGGAATGGAATCAAATGGAATGGAATCGAATGGAATGGAATCAAATGGAATAGAGTCGAATGAATTGGAGTTGGGACAAAATGGAATCGAACTCAGTGCAATTGAATGGAAAGAAATGGAATTTAATGGAATGGAATGTAATAGACTCGAATGGAATGGAGTATAATGAAATGGAATCGAATGGAATACAATTGAATAGAATGCAATGGAATGGAGTGCAATGCAAAGATATCGTGTGGAATGGAATGGAATGGAATGGAATGAACTCGAATGGAATGGACTGGAAAGGAATGGACTCGAACGCAATGGACTTTAGGGGAATTGACTCGAATGAATGGAAACGACTGGAATGGAATGGAAAGGAGCAGAATGAAATGGAATTTGATGGAACTGAATGGAATGGAATGGAATGGAGTGGAATGTAATTGAATCGAATTGAATGGCATCAAATGGAGTGGAATGGAATGGAATGGAATGAACAAGAATGGAATGGACTGGAAAGGAATAGAATCGAATGGAAAGCCATCGCCTGGAATGGAATGGAATGGAATGGACCCAAATGTAATGGATTCGAATGGAATGGACTCAAATAGAATGGACACGAAAGGAATGGTCTTGAATGAAATTTATTCGAATAGAGTGGAATCCAATGGAATGCAATAGTATGGAAAGGAATTGAATGGAATGGAATCGAATTGAATGGACCAGAATGAAATGGACTGGATTAGAACACACTCGAATGTAATGGATTGCAATGTAATTGATTAGAATGGAATTGAATTGAATGGAATGGAATAAAATGGAAAGCAATGGAATGAAATGGAATGGAATAGATTGGAATGCAACGGAATGGAATGGAGAGGAATCGAGTGGAATGGTATCGAATGGAATGGTATTGAATGGAATGGAATACAATGGAATGGGGTCGAATGGAATGGACTGGAATATATTGGAATCGAATGGATTGGAATCGAACAGAACGGAATGGAATGGAATGCACTCGAATATAATGGTTTCAAATGGAATGGAATCCAATGGAATGCAACTGAATAGAAAATAATTGAATGGAATAGAAAAGAATAGAAGGGAATGGAGTGTAATGGAAAGATATCAAATGAAATGGAGTGGAATGGAATGGACTAGAATAGAATGGAATGGAATGGAATGGAATCTACTCGAATGGAATGGATTGGAGTGGAAAGGAATCAAATGGAATCAACTGGAGTGGAAAGGACAAGAAAGGAATGGAAACGAATGGAATGGAATGGAAAGAAAAGCAAAGGAATAGAATGGAATGGAATAGGATGCAATGAAATGGAAAGGAATGGATTCGAATGGAAGAGAATCTAATATAATGACATCTAATGGAATGGAATGGAAATGAATGGAATGGAATAAAATGGATTGGACTCGAATGGAATGGACTAGAATGGAATAGATTAGAAAAGAATGGCATTCAATGGAATGGAATGAACCCAAATGTAATGAAATCAGATGGTGTGGACTCAAATAGAATGGACTCGAATGGAATGGTCTCAAGTTTAATTATTCGAATAGACTGAAATCGAATGGAATGTAATGGAATGGAATTGAATGGAATGGATCAAATAGAAAGGACCAGAATGGAATGGACTGGAATCGAATGGACTCGAATGCATTGGATAGCAATGTAATTGATTCAAATGGATTGAAATCGAATGGAATGGAATTTAATGCAATGGAATGGAGTAGAATGGAATGCAATGGAAAGGACCGGAGTGGAATCGAGTGGAATGGAATCGAGTTGAATGGAATAAAATGGAATGGAATTGAATGGAATGGACTGGAATGGAATGGACTCAAATGTAATGCACTGGTACAAAATGGAATCGAACGGATTGGAATCGAACAGAATGGAATGGCATATAATGGACTCGAATGGAATGGAGTCGAATGGAATGGAATCGAAAAAAATGGAATTGAATAGAATGGAATTGAATGGAATTGAAAGGAATAGAATGGAATGGAGTGTAATGGAAATATATTTAATGGAAAGGAATGGAATGGAACGGAATGGAATGGAATGGACTCGAATGGAATGGACTGGAAAGGAATGGACCCGAATGGAATGGAATCAAAGGGAATGGCGTTGAACGGAATCGAAAGGAATAGAAAGGAATGGAGTGTAATGGAAAGATATTGAATGGAATGAAATGGAATGGAATGGAGTGGAATCGAAAGGAATGTTCTGAAATGGAGTGGACTCTAATGGAATGGACTGAAGTTGAAAGGATTCGAATTGATTTGAAACGAATGGAATGGAACATTAAGGAATAGAATGGAATGGAATCGGATGGAACGGAATGGAATGGAATGAAATCAAATGGAATAGAATCAAATGGAATGCCATCGAGTAGAATACAATGGAATGGAATGGACTCAAATGGAATGAACTTGAATGGAATAGAATCAAATGGAATGAAATGGAATGGAATGCAATGGACACAAAGCTAATGGACTCGAATGGAATGGAGTCAAAGAGAATGGACTTGAAAGGAATGGTCTCGAATGGAATTTATTCAAATAGGATGGAATCGAATGGAATTGAATGGAATGGAATCGAATGGAATGGACCAGGATGGAATGGAACAGACTGGAATAGAATGGACTCGAATGCAATGGATTGCAATGTATTTGATTCAAATGGAATGCAATCCAAAGGAATGTAATCAAATGGAATGGAATAGGTTGGAATAGAATGGAATGCAATGGAATGGAACATAGTGGAACCGAGTGGAATGGAATTGAATGGAATGGATTCGAATGGAATGGAGTCGAATGGAATGGACTCGAATGGAATGGAAAAGAATGGAATGGAATTGAATGGAATGGAATGGAAAGGAATAGAATGGAAGGAATCGGATGGAATGGAATGGAATGGAGTCGAATGTTATAGAATCGAAAGGAATGGCATCGAATGGAATGGAATGGAATGGATTCGAATGGAATAGAAGAGAATGGAATGCCATTGAATGGAATGGAATGGAACGAATTGGCATGGAATGGAATGGACCCAAATGGAATGGAAAGGAACGGAATGGAATCAAATAGAATGGACTCGAAAGGAATGGTCTCAAATGGAACTTATTCAAATAGAATGGAATCGAATGGAATGCAAAACTGTGGAATGGAATCGAATGGAAAGGAATCGAATGGAATGGACAGGAATTGAATGGACTGAAACAGAACAGTCTCGAATATATTGGATTGCAATGTAGTTGATTCGAATGGAATGGAATCGAATGGAATGTAATCAAATGGAATGGAATGGAATGCAATGGAATGGAAGACAAAGGAATGCAATGGAATGTAACTTAGTGTAATTGCGTGTAATGGAATCAAATGGAATGGAATTGAATGGAATGTAATCGAATGCAATGGAATTGAATGGAATGGACTGGAATTGAATGGACTCGAATGGAATGGACTGGAATAAAATGGAATCGAACGGATAGGAATCAAATGAAACAGAATAGAATAGAAAGGAATCGAATGGAATGGAATTGAATGGAATCGAAAGGCATAGAATGGAATTGAGTGTAATGGAAAGATATCGAATGCACTGGAATGGAATGGAATGGACTCGAATGGAATGGACAGAAATGGAATGGAAAGGAATGGAATGAACTCGAATGGAATGGAAAGGAATGGAATGGAATCAAATGGAATGGAAACGAATGGAATAGAATGGATTGGAATGGAATGGAAAGGAATAGAATGGAAAGGAATTGGATGGAACAGAATGGAATGGAATGGAGTCGAATGGAGAATTGAATGGAATGGCATCGAATGGAATGGAATGGACTCGAATGGAATGGAATGGAATGGAATACAATAGAATGGAATGGCATCGAATGGAATGGAATGGAAAGGAGTGTAATGGAAAGGTATCGAATGGAATGGAAAGGAATGGAATGGACTCAAATGGAATTGACTGTAATGGAATGGACTTGAATGGAATGGACTGGAGTTGAATGGACTCGAATGGAATGGAAACGAATGGAAAAGAATGGATTGGAATGGAATGGAATGGAATGGAAAGGAATAGAATGGAATGGAATCAGATGGAAAGGTATGGAATGCAATGGAGTCGAATGGAGAAAAATTGAATGGATTGGCATCGAATGGAATGGAATGGAATGGACTCGAATGGAATGGAATGGAATGGAATATAATAGAATGGAATGGCATCGAATGGAATGGAATGGAAGGGAGTGTAATGGAAAGGTATCAAATGGAATGGAATGGAATGGAACAGAATGGAATGGACTAAAGTGGAATTGACTGTAATGGAATTGACTCGAATGGAATGGAATGGAATGGATTCGAATGGAATGGGCTGGAATGGAAGGGACTCGAATGGAATGGACTGGAGTGGAATGCTCTAAAATGTTTTGGATAAGAATGGAATGGAATGGAATGAAATGGAATGGAATGGAATGGAATGGAATGGAATGGAATGGAATTGGATGGAACGAAATGGAATGGAATGGAGTTGAATGAAAGAGAAACGAATGGAATGGCATCAAATGGAATGGAATGGAATGGACTCGAAAGAAATAGATTAGAATAGAATAGAATGGCATCGAATGTAATGGGATGGAATGGAATGGAATGGAATGGAATGGAATGGAATGGACACAAATGTAATGGACTCGAATGGAACGCACTCAAATAGAATGGACTCAAAAGGAATTTTCTCCAATGGAATTTATTTGAATAAAATGGAATCGAATGGAATGCAAGAGTATGGATTGCAATCGAATGGAATGGAATCAAATGGATGGACGGAATGGAATGGACTGAAATAGAACTGAATCAAATGTAATGTATTGCAATGTAATTGATTCCAATGGAATGGAATCGAATGAAATGTAATCAAATGGAATGGAAGGGAATGCCATGGAATGGAATAGAGTGGAATGCAATGGAATAGAATGCAATGGAATGGAAGGGAGTGGAATTGAGTGGAAAGGAATTGAATGGAAAGGAATCGAATGGAATGGATTCAAATGGAATGGACTGGTATGGAATGGACTCGAAAGGAATGGACTAAAACAAAATAGAATCGAACTGATTGGAATCAAATGGATCGGAATGGAATGGAGTGGTATGGAATTGACTCGAAAGGAATGGACTGAAACAAAATAGAATCGAACTGATTGGAATCAAATGGAACGGAATGGAATGGAATGAAATGGAGTGGAATGGAATGGACTCGAAAGGAATGGACTGAAACAAAATAGAATCGAACTGATTGGAATCAAATGGAACGGAATGGAATGGAATGGAATGGAGTGGTATGGAATTGACTCGAAAGGAATGGACTGAAACAAAATAGAATCGAACAGATTGGAATCAAATGGAACGGAATGGACTCGATTGGAAAGGAGTCGAATGGAATGGAATCGAATAGAATGGAATTGAATGGAATTCAAATGAATACAATGCAATGGAGTGTAATGGAAATATATTAAATGGAATGGAATGGAATGGACTCGAATGGTATGGTATGGAGTTGAATGGACTCGAATTGAAAGGAAACGAATGGAACGGAATAGAATGGAAAGGAAAGGAATAGTATGGAATGGAATTGGATGGAATGGAAAGGAATGGAATGGAGTCAAATGGAATAGAAACAAATAGAATGGCATCGAATGGAATGGAATGGAATGGAACGGAATCGAAAGGAAAGTAATCAAATGGAATGGAATGGAATGCAATGGAATGGAATAGAATTGAATGCAATGGAATGGAACGGAGTGCAATCGAGTGGAATGGAATCGAATGCAATGGAATCAAATAGAATGGAATCAACTGGAATGGACTGGAGTGGAATGGACACGAATGGAATGGACGGGAACAAAATGGAATCAAATGGATTTTAATCCAAGGAATGGAATGGAATAGAATGGAATGGAATGCTCTCCAATGGAATGGAGTTGAATGGAATGGAATCGAATGCCATGAAATTGAATGGAATCAAAAGGGGTTGAATGATATGGAGTGTAATTGATAGATATCAAATGGAATGGAATGGAATGGAATGAAATCGAATAGAATGGAATGGAATGGACTCGAATGGAATGGAAACGAATGGAATGGAATGGAATGGAATGGAAAGGAAAAGAATGGAATGGAATCGTGTGGAATGGAATGGAATGGAATGCTGTTCAATGGAATAGATTCGAATGGAATGGCTTCGAATGGAATGGAAAGGAATGGAATGGAATGGACTCGAATGGAATGGACTTGAAACGAATAGAATAGAATGGAATGGCATCGAATGGAATGGAATGGACCCAAATGAAATGGACTCAAAATGAATGGATTCAAAAAGAATGGAGTAGAAAGGAATGGTCTCAAATGGTATTTACTCGAATCGAATGGAATCGAATGGAATGCAATAGAATGGAATATAATCAAATGGAATAGAATCCAATGGTACTGACCGGAATGGAATCAACTGGAATAGAACACACTCAAATGTAGTGGATCGCAATGTAATTGATTAGAATGGAATGGAATTGAATGGAATGTAATCAAATGGAATGGAGTGGAAAGCAATGGAATGGAATAGAATGGAATATAACGAAATGGAATGGAGTGGATTCAAGTGGAATGGGATTGAAAGGAATGTAATCGAATGAAATTGAATGGAATGGAATGGAATGCAATGGAATGGAATGGACTCGAAGGGAATGGAGTTGAATGGGATAGAATCGAATGGAATGGGATCAAATGGAATGGAATTGAATATAATTGAAATGAATAGAATGGAATGGAGTGAAATGGAAAGATCGAATGGAATGCAATGGAATGGAATGGAATGGAATGGACTCAAATGGAATGAACAGGAATGGAAAGGACTCGAATGGAATGGACTGGAGTGGAATGGACTCGAATACAATGGAAACGAATGGAACGGAAAGGAATTGAATGGAATGGAAGGGAGTGAAATGGATAGGAATAGAATGTAATAGAATTGGATGGAACGGAATGGAATGGAATGGAGTCGAATGGAATAGAATCTAACGGAATGGCATCTATTTGAATGCAATGTCATCGAATGGAATGGAATGGAATGGACTCGAATGGAATGGACTCTAATGGAACAGAATCGAATGGAATGGCATCGAAAGGAATGGAGTTTAATGGAATGGAATGGAATGGACCCAAACGTAATGGAGGCAAATGAAATTTAATAAAATAGAAGGGACTCGAAGAGAATGTCCTCGAATGGAATTTATTCAAATAGAATGGAATTGAATGGAATGCAATAGTATGGAATGGAATCAAATGGAATGGAATGGTCCCAAACGTAATGGAGGCAAATGAAATTTAATAAAATAGAAGGGACTCGAAGAGAATGTCCTCGAATGGAATTTATTCAAATAGAATGGAATTGAATGGAATGCAATAGTATGGAATGGAATCAAATGGAACGGAATGGAATGGAATGGACAGTAATGGAAAGGACTGGAATAGAACTGCCTCGAATGTAATGGATTGAACTGTAATTGATTGGAATGGAGTGGAATTGATTGGAATGTAAACAAATGGAATGGAATGAAATGCAATGGAATGGAAGTGAATGGAATGCAATAGAAAGGAAGGGAGTAGAATCAACTGGAATGGAATTGAGTGGAATGAAATCGAATGGAATGGAATCAAACTGAATGGACTGGAATGGAATGGACTTGAATGGAAGTGACTGGAACATAATGGAATCGAACGGATTGGAGTTGAACAGAACGGAATGCAATGCAATGGACTCGAATGGAATGGAGTCGAATGGAATGGGATCGAATGGAATTGAAAGGAACAGAATGGAATGGAGTGTAAAGGAAAGATATCGAATGGAATGGAATGGAGTGGAATGGACTCGAATGGAATGGACTCGAGTGAAATGGACTCGAATGGAATGGAAATGAAAGGAATGGAATGGAATGGAAAGGCATAGAATGGAATGGAATCAGATGGAACCAAATGGAATGAAATGGAGTTGAATGAAGTAGAATCAAATGGAATGGCATCGAATGGAATGGAATGGAATGGACTCAAATGGAATAGAATAGAATGGAATGGCATTTAATGGAATGGAATTGAATGGAGTGTAACGCAATGATATTGAATGGAATGGAATGGACTGGAATGGAATGTAATGGACTGGAATGGAATAAAATGGAATGGAATGGACTCGAATTTAATGGACGGGAGTGGAATGGACTCGAATGGCATGGAAACGAATGGAACGGAATGGAAGGGAATGGAATGGAATGGACGGGAAAGGAACAGAATGGAATGGAACCGGATAGAAAGAAATGGAATGGAATGACATCGAATGGATTAGAATCGAATGGAAAGGCCTCGAACGGAATGGAATGGAATGGAATGGAATGGTATGGAATGGAGTGGAATGGAATGGCATGGAAAGGAATGGAATGGATTGGAATGAAATGGAATGAAATTCAACCAAATGCAATGGGCTCGACAGGAATGGATTCAAATAGAATAGACTCATAGGAATGGTCTCGAATGGAATTTATTTGAATAGAATGGAAACGAATTGAATGCAATAATGTGAAATAAAATGGAGGAATGGAATCAAATGGAATGGACTCAAATGGAACGGACTTGAATAGAATGGACTGAAATGTAATGTATTGCAATGCACATGTTTCGAATGGAATGGAATCGAGTGGAATGTAATCAAATGGAATGGAATGGAATTCACTTGAATGGAATAGAATGGAATGCAACGGAATGGAACAGAGTGGAATAGAGTGGAATGGAATCGAATGGAATGCAATCGAAAGGAATGGAATCGAATGGAATGGAATAGAATAGAATGGAATAGACTCGAATGGAATGGACTGGAACAAAATGGAACGAACGGATTGGAATTGAATGGAAAGGAATGGAATAGAATGGAGTCGAAAGGAATGGAGTCAAATGGAATGGAACCGAATGGAATGGAATTGAATGGAATCGAATGGAATAGAATGGAATGGAGTATAATGGAAAGATATCAAAAGAAATGGAATGGAATGGAACGGCACGAATGGAATGGACTGGAATGGAATGGACTGGAGTGGAATGGACTTGAATGGAATGGAAACGAATGGATTGGAATGGAATGGAAAGGAATTCAATGGAATGGAATTGGAAGGAGTGGAATGGAATTAGTTGGAGTCGAATGGAATGTAATCAAATGGAATGGCATCAAGTGTAAGTGAATGGCATGGAATGGAATGGAATCGACTCGAATTGAATGGACTCGTATGGAATAGAATAGAATGGAATGGTATCGAATGGAATGGAATGGAATCGACTCGAATTGAATGGACTCGTATGGAATAGAATAGAATGAAATGGTATCAAATGGAATGAAATGGAATGGACCCAAATGTAATGGATTCTAATGGAATGGACTCAAATAGAATGGACACGAAAGAATGTTCTCAAAAAAAATTTACTCAATTAGAATGGAATAGAAAGTAAGGCAATATTATGGAATGAAATCGAATGGAAGGGAACGGAATGAAATGGAATGGAATAGAATGGCCTCGAATGTAAAGTATTGGAAAGTAATTTATTCTAATGAATGGATTCGAATGGAATGTAATCAAATGGAATGGAATGGAAGGCAAAGGAATGGAATATAATGCAATTCAATGGAATAGAATTGAGTGGAAATGACAGGAATGGAATCGAATGGAAAGGAATCGAATGCAACGGCATGGAATCGAATGGAATGGACTGGAGCAAAATGGAATCGAAAGGACTGGGATCGAACGTAATGGAATGGAATGGACTCAAAAGGAATGGATTCGAATGGAATGGAAACGAATGGAATGGCATCGAATTGAATGGAATTTAATGGAATTGAAAAGTATAGAATGGAATAGAGCGTAATGGAATGATATCAAATGGAATGGAATGGACTCAAATGGAATGGCTTGGAATGGAATGGAGTCGAATGGAATGGATTGGAGTGAAATGGAATCGAAAGGAATGGAAACGAATGGAATAGAATGGAATGGAATGGAAAGAAATAGAATGGAATGGAATCAGATGGAACAGAATGGAATGGAATGGAGTTGAATGGAATATAATCGAACGGAATGGCATTGTGTGGAATGGAATGGAATGGAGTCGAATGGAATATAATCGAACTGAATGGCATCCAGTGGAATGGAATGGAATGGAAAGGACTCGAATGGAGTGGACTCGAATGGAATAGAATCAAATGGAAAAGCATCGAATGGAATGGAATGGAGTGGAATGGAATGGATACAAATGTAATGGACTCGAATGGAATGGATTCAAATAGAATGGATTCAAATGGAATGGACCAGAATGGAATGGACTGGAATAGAACGAACTCGAATGTAATGGATTGCAACCTAATTGATTCGAATGGAATGGAATCGAATATAATGGGATTAAATGGAATGGAATGGAATGCAATGCAATGGAATAGAATGGAATGCAATGCAATGGAATGGAACGGAGTGGAATCAAGTGGAATGGAATCGAATGGAATGGAATCGAATGGAACGGACTGGAATGGAATGGCCTCGAATGGAATGGACTGGAATAAAATGGAATCGAATGGATTTGAATCGAATGGGACAGAATGGAATGGAATGGACTCGATTGCAATGGAGTCGAAAGGAATAGAATCGAATGGAATGTAATAGAATGGAATTGAACAGAATCAAAAGGAATAGAATGGAATGGATTGTAATTGAAAGATATCAAATGGAATGGAATGGAATGCACTCACTGGAACGGACTGGAATGGAATGGACTCGAATGGAATGGATTGGAGTGGAATGGACTCGAATGGAATGGAAAAGAATGGAATGGAATGCAATGGAATGGAATGGAATGGAATGGAACGCAATGGAATGGAATGGAATGGAATGGAATGGAATGGAATACGATGGAATGGAATGAAATGGAACCAAGTGGAATGAAAAGAATCGAATTGAATGTCATCGAATGGAATGGAATGGAATGGAATGCACTCGAATGGAAAGGACTTAAATGGAATAGGATGGAATGCAATGGCAACGAATTGAATGTAATGTAATGGAATGGCCCCAAATGTAATGGACTCGAATGGAATGGTCTCAAATAGAAAGGAATCGAAAGGAATGGTCTCTAATGGAATTTATTAGAATAGAATGGAATCAAATGGAATGCAATAGTATGGAATGGAATCGAATGTAATGGAATCGAATGGAATGGACTGGAATGGAATGGAATGGAATAGAACGGACTCGAATGTAATGGATTGCAATGTAATTGATTCGAATGGAATGGAATCCAATGGAATGTAATCAAGTGGAATGGAATGGAATGCAATGGAATGGAATAAAATGGAATGCAATGGAATGGAATGTAGTGGAATCGAGTGGAATGGAATCGAATTGAATGGAATCAAATGGAATGGAATCGAATGGAATGGACTGGAACAAAATGGAAACGAACGGATTGGAATCGAGCAGAACAGAATGTAATGGAATTGAATGGACTCGAATGGAATAAAGTAAAATGGAATGGAATTGAATGGAATGGATTTTAATAGAATCGAAATGAATAGAAGAGAATGGAGTTTAATGTAAAGATTTCGAATGGAATGGAATGGAAAGGACTCGGATGGAATGGATTGGGATGGAATGGACTCGAATGGAATGGAAACGAATGGAATGGAATGGAATGGAGAAGAATAGAATGGAATGGAATCAGATGGAATGGAATAGAATCAAATGGAATGGCATCGAATGGAATGGAGTGAAATGGAATGGAATGAAATGAAACGGAATCGAATGCAGTGGACTCAAATGGAATAGAATCGAATGGAATGGTACGGAGTGGAATGGAATACAATGGAATGGAATGGAATGGACCCAAATGTAATGGAATTGAATGGAATCGACTCAAATATAATGGTCTCGAAAGAAATGGTCTCGAATGGAATTTATTCAAATAGAATGGAATCGAATGGAATGCAATAGTATGGAATGGAATCGAATGGACTGCACCGGAATGGAATGGACTGGAATAGAAAGGGCTCGAATGTAATGGATTGCAATGAATTTGTTTTTTTTGTTGTTGTTGTTTGTTTGTTTTTATTATTATGCATAGCAAATACTTTTATTTATCCATTTTGTAAGAACAATTTTTTTACAGGTAAAAATTATTTTAATTTTTAACTATACCAGAACTTTAAAAATTATCAATAAACTTGAAACCTGGGTGAAATGGATAATATTCTTCTCTTTCTTTCTTTTTTTTTTTTAAATGAGAAAGGAGTCTTGCTCTGTTGCCCAGGCTGGAGTGCAGTGGTACAACCTTGGCTCACTGCAACCTCTGCCTCCCAGGGTCAAGCAATTCTACTGCCTCACCTTCCCAAATAGCTGGGGCTATAGGCATTCACCACTACGTCCAGATAATTTTTGTATTTTTTTTTTTTTAGTAGAGATGGGGTTTCACTATAGGTTGGCTAGGCTGGTCTCCAACTCCTGACCTCAGGTAATCCACCCACTTTGGCCTCCCAAAGTGCTGGGGTTTCAGGCATGAGCCACCATGCCTGGCTGATGAAATGGATAATTTTCTTTTTTTCTTTTTTTTTTTTTAACAATTTGAATATTGTCATTTTATTTTTATAGCTAACAAACAGTATAGGAGATATGCAGGTATTTCTATAAAACCTGAAGTCCCAATCTTACGGAAAACGAATGTCATCACTAATCATTCAAAAACAGAAACTGTGAGACCTGTATACTAAACCATACTTCGTAGGGGCACGCATCTTAAAGAAGGATCATAGTTATCCTGCTCTAATTCTTCTTTGCAGTAAGACACTAAAATACAAATCTGGACACGATCTCAGATCCAAAAGTTTGTTAGTAGACCCTTTTTTTTTTCAATTGTATAACAATTTTTTTTTTATTATACTTTAAGTTTTAGGGTACAAGTGCACATTGTGCAGGTTAGTTACATATGCATACATGAGCCATGCTGGTGCGCTGCACCCACTAACTCGTCATCTAGCATTAGGTATATCTCCCAATGCTATCCCTCCCCCCTCACCCCTCCCCACCACAGTCCCCAGAGTGTGATATTCCCCTTCCTATGTCCATGTGATCTCATTGTTCAATTCCCACCTATGAGTGAGAATATGCGGTGTTTGGTTTTTTGTTCTTGTGATAGTTTACTGAGAATGATGGTTTCCAGTTTCATCCATGTCCCTACAAAGGACATGAACTCATCATTTTTTATGGCTGCATAGTATTCCATGGTGTATATGTGCCACATTTTCTTAATCCAGTCTGTCATTGTTGGACATTTGGGTTGGTTCCAAGTCTTTCCTATTGTGAATAATGCCACAATAAACATACGTGTGCATGTGTCTTTATAGCAGCACGATTTATAGTCATTTGGGTATATACCGAGTAATGGGATGGTTGCGTCAAATGGTATTTCTAGCTCTAGATTCCTGAGGAATTGCCACACTGACTTCCACAATGGTTGAAAATGGAAAACAAAAAAAGGCAGGGGTTGCAATCCTAGTCTCTGATAAAACAGACTTTAAACCAACAAAGATCAAAAGAGACAAAGAAGGCCATTACATAATGGTAAAGGGATCAATTCAACAAGAGGAGCTAACTATCCTAAATATATATGCACCCAATACAGGAGCACCCAGATTCATAAAGCAAGTCCTGAGTGACCTACAAAGAGACTTAGACTCCCACACATTAATAATGGGAGACTTTAACACCCCACTGTCAACATTAGACACATCAACGAGACAGAAAGTCAACAAGGATACCCAGGAATTGAACTCAGCTCTGCACCAAGCGGACCTAATAGACATCTACAGAACTCTCCACCCCAAATCAACAGAATATACATTTTTTTTTCAGCACCACACCACACCTATTCCAAAATTGACCACATACTTGGAAGTAAAGCTCTCCTCAGCAAACGTAAAAGAACAGAAATTATAACAAACTATCTCTCAGACCACAGTGCAATCAAACTAGAACTCAGGATTAAGAATCTCACTCAAAGCCGCTCAACTACATGGAAACTGAACAACCTGCTCCTGAATGACTACTGGGTACATAACGAAACGAAGGCAGAAATAAAGATGTCCTTTGAAACCAACGAGAACAAAGACACAACATACCAGAATCTCTGGGATGCATTCAAAGCAGTGTGTAGAGGGAAATTTATAGCACTAAATGCCCACAGGAGAAAGCAGGAAAGATCCAAAATTGACACCCTAACATCACAATTAAAAGAATTAGAAAAGCAAGAGCAAACGCATTCAAAAGCTAGCAGAAGGCAAGAAATAACTAAAATCCGAGCAGAACTGAAGGAAATAGAGACACAAAAAACCCTTCAAAAAATCAATGAATCCAGGAGCTGGTTTTTTGAAAGGATCAACAAAATTGATAGACCGCTAGCAAGACTAATAAAGAAAAAAAGAGAGAAGAATCAAATAGACACAATAAAAAATGATAAAGGGGATATCACCACCGATCCCACAGAAATACAAACTACCATCAGAGAATACTACAAACACCTCTATGCAAATAAACTAGAAAATCCAGAAGAAATGGATACATTCCTCGACACTTACACTCTCTCAAGACTAAACCAGGAAGAAGTTGAATCTCTGAATAGACCAATAACAGGAGCTGAAATTGTGGCAATAATCAATAGTTTACCAACCAAAAAGAGTACAGGACCAGATGGATTCACAGCCGAATTCTACCAGAGGTACAAGGAGGAACTGGTACCATTCCTTCTGAAACTATTCCAATCAATAGAAAAAGAGGGAATCCTCCCTAACTCATTTTATGAGGCCAGCATCATTCTGATACCAAAGCCGGGCAGAGATACAACCAAAAAAGAGAATTTTAGACCAATATCCTTGATGAACATTGATGCAAAAATCCTCAATAAAATACTGGCAAACCGAATCCAGCAGCACATCAAAAAGCTTATCCACCATGATCAAGTGGGCTTCATCCCTGGGATGCAAGGCTGGTTCAATATACACAAATCAATAAATGTAATCCAGCATATAAACAGAGCCAAAGACAAAAACCACATGATTATCTCAATAGATGCAGAAAAAGCCTTTGACAAAATTCAACAACCCTTCATGCTAAAAACTCCCAATAAATTAGGTATTGATGTGACGTATTTCAAAATAATAAGAGCTATCTATGACAAACCCACAGCCAATATCATACTGAATCGGCAAAAACTGGAAGCATTCCCTTTGAAAACTGGCACAAGACAGGGATGCCCTCTCTCACCACTCCTATTCAACATAGTGTTGGAAGTTCTGGCCAGGGCAATCAGGCAGGAGAAGGAAATAAAGGGTATTCAATTAGGAAAATAGGAAGTCAAATTGTCCCTGTTTGCAGACGACATGATTGTTTATCTAGAAAACCCCATCGTCTCAGCCCAAAATCTCCTTAAGCAGATAAGCAACTTCAGCAAAGTCTCAGGATACAAAATCAATGTACAAAAATCACAAGCATTCCTATACACCAACAACAGACAGAGAGCTAAATCATGAGTGAACTCCCATTCACAATTGCTTCAAAGAGAATAAAATACCTAGGAATCCAACTTACAAGGGATGTGAAGGACCTCTTCAAGGAGAACTACAAACCACTGCTCAAGGAAATAAAAGAGGTTACAAAGAAATGGAAGAACATTCCATGCTCATGGGTAGGAAGAATCAATATCATGAAAATGGCCATACTGCCCAAGGTAATTTACAGATTCAATGCCAACCCCATCAAGCTACCAATGACTTTCTTCACAGAATTGGAAAAAACTACTTTAAAGTTCATATGGAACCAAAAAAGAGCCCGCGTCGCCAAGTCAATCCTAAGCCAAAAGAACAAAGCCGGAGGCATCACACTACCTGACTTCAAACTATACTACAAGGCTACAGTAACCAAAACAGCATGGTACTGGTACCAAAACTGAGATATAGATCAATGGAACAGAACAGAGCCCTCAGAAATAACGCCACTTACCTACAACTATCTGATCTTTGACAAACCTGAGAAAAACAAGCAATGGGGAAAGGATTCCCTATTTAATAAATGGTGCTGGGAAAACTGGCTAGCCATATGGAGAAAGCTGAAACTGGATCCCTTCCTTACACCTTATGCAAAAATCAATTCAAGATGGATTAAAGATTTAAACGTTAAACCTAAAACCATAAAAACCCTAGAAGAAAACCTAGGCATTACTATTCAGGACATAGGCGTGGGCAAGGACTTCATGTCCAAAACACCAAAAGCAATGGCAACAAAAGCCAAAATTGACAAATGGGATCTAATTAAACTAAAGAGCTTCTGCACAGCAAAAGAAACTACCATCAGAGTGAACAGGCAACCTACAACATGGGAGAAAATTTTCGCAACCTACTCATCTGACAAAGGGCTAATATCCAGAATCTACAATGAACTCAAACAAATTTACAAGAAAAAAAAAACAACCCCATCAAAAAGTGGGCGAAGGACATGAACAGACACTTCTCAAAAGAAGACATTTATGCAGCCAAAAAACACATGAAAAAATGCTCATCATCACTGGCCATCAGAGAAATGCAAATCAAAACCACTATGAGATATCATCTCACACCAGTTAGAATGGCAGTCATTAAAAAGTCAGGAAACAACAGGTGCTGGAGAGGATGTGGAGAAATAGGAACACTTTTACACTGTTGGTGGGATTGCAGTGCATTTGAATCGAATGGAATGGAATCAAAAGTAATGTAATCAAATGGAATTGAATGGAATGCAATGGAATGGAAAGGAATGGGATGCAATAGAATGGAACGGAGTGAAATCGAGTGGAATTGAATCGAATGGAATGGAATCGAATGGAATGGAATCGATTGGAATGGACAGGATTGGAATGGACTGGAAAAAAATGGAATTGAACGGATTGGAACCAAACGAAACGGAATGGAATGGCCTCGAATGGAATGGAATCCAATGAAATGGAATCGAATGGAATGGTATGGAATCGAATGGAATGAAATTGAATGGAATCCAAAGGAATTGAATGGAATGGAGTGTAATGGAAAGATTTTGAATGCAGTGGAATGGAATGAAATGGACTGGAATGGAATGGACTGGAATGGAATGGACTCGTATTGAATGGACTGGAGTTGAATGGGCTCGAATGCAATGGAAACGAATGGAATGGAACAGAGCAGAATGGAATGGAATGGAATAGAATGGAAAGGAATAGAATGGAATGGAATCACATGAAATGGAATGGAATTGAGTGTAATGGAAAGGTATCGAATGGAATGGAATGGACTCGAATGGAATGGACAGGAATTGATTGGACTCAAGTGGAGCGAACTGGAGTGGAATGGTATCGAATGGAATGGAAAAGAATGGAATGGAATGCAATGGAATGTAAAGGAATAGAATGGAATGGAATAGGATGGAATGGAACGGAATGGAATGCAGTCGAATGGAATAGAATCGAATGGAATTCCATCGAATGGAATGGAATGCAGTGGACTCGAATGAAATGGACTCAAATGGAATAGAACAGAATGCAATGGCATGGAATGGAATGGAATAGAATGGAATGCATTAAAAGGGAACGGAGTGGAATCAAGTGGAATGGAATGGAAAGGAATGGAATGGAATGGAATGGAATGGACTGTAGTGTATCAGAATGGAATGGAGTCGAATAGAATGGAATTGAATGGAATGGAATTGAATAGAATGGAATTGAATGCAATCGAAAGGAATAGAAAGAATGGAGGGTAATGGAAAGATATCGAATACAATAGAATGGAATGGAATAGACTCGTATGGAATGGACTGGAATGGAATGGAATACCATGGAATAGACTGGAGTGGAATGGACTCGAATGGAATGGAAACGAATGGAATGGATTGGAATGGAATGGATTGGAAAGGAATGGAAAGAAATGGAAGGGAAAGGAAGAGAATGGAAAGAAATATAATGGAATGGAATTGGATGGAACGGAAAGGAATTGAATCAAATCGAATGGAATGGACTGGAATGGAATGGACTCGAGTGGAATGGACTAGAACAAAATGGAATAGAAAGGATTGCAGTCGAAAGGATTGGAATGGAATGGAATGGAATGGAATTGACTTGAATGGAATGGAGTCAAATGGAATAGATTTGAATCGAATGGAATCGAATGGAATGGAATCAAATGGAATGGAATTGAATGGAATCGAAAGAATAGTATGGAATGGAGTGTAATGGAAAGATATCAAATGGCATGGAATGGATAGAATGGACTCGAATTGAATGGACTGGAAAGGAATGGATTCAAAAGGGATGGACTGGAGTTGAATGGACTTGAATGGAATGGAAAAGAGTGGAATGGAATTGAATGGAATGATTAGAATGGAATGGAAACTGATGGAACGAAACATAATGGATTGGAATAGAATGGAATAGAATTGAATGGAATGGCATCTAATGGAATGGAATGGAATTGAATCGAACGGAATGCACTGGAATGGAACGGAAATGAATGGAATAAAATGGAATGGAATGGAATCGAAAGGAATGCACTGGAATGGAATGGAAATGAATGGAATAAAATGGAATGGGATGGAATGGATTGCAATGGAAAGGAAGAGAATGGAATGGAATCGGATGGGATGGAATGGAATGGAATGGAATGGAATGGAATGGAATGGACTCGAATGGAAAAGAATAGAATGGAATGGCATCGAATGGAAAGGGATGGAATGGAATGACATGGACCCAAATATAATGGACTCAAATGGAATGGTCTCATATAGAATGGACTGGAAAGGAATTGTATCCGATGGAATTTATTCAAATAGAATGGAATCTAATGGAATGCAATTCGTTGGAATGGAATTGAATGCAATGGAATCTAATGGAATGGACCAGAATGGAATGGACTGGAATAGAACAGACTCGAATGTAATGGATTGCAATGTAATTGATTTCAATGGAATGGAAGCGAATGAAATGTAATCAAATCTAATGGAAGGGAATGCAGTGGAATGGAACAGAATGGAATGCAATGGAATAGAATGGAATGGAATCGAATGGAATGAAATCGAATGGAATGGAATCAAATGGAATGGGATCGAATGGAATGGATTCGAATGGAATGGACTGGAATAAAGTGAAATCGAATGGATTGGAATAGAACGGAATGGAATGGAATGGAATGGAATGGACTCGAATGGAATGGAGTCGAATGGAATGTAATTGAATGGAAAGGAAATGAATGGAATGGAATTGAATGGACTCGAAAGGAATAGAATACAATGGAGTTTACTGGAAAGATATCGAATGCAATGGAATGGAATGGAATGGACTCGAATGAAATGGACTGGAATGGAATGGACTCGAATGGCATGGACTGAAGTGGAATGGACTCGTTTGGAATGGAAATGAATTTAATGGAATGGAATGGAACGAATAGAATGGAATGGAGTCATATGGAATGGAATGAATTGGACTGGAATCGAATGGAATAGAATCAATTGGAATGGCATTGAATGGAATGGAATGAAATGGAATGGACACGAACGGAATGCAATTGAATGGAATAGAATCAAATGCAATGGCATTGAATGGAATGGAATGGAACAGAATGGAATGGAATGGAATGAACCAAAATGTAATGGAATCTAACGGAACGGACTCAAATAGAATGGACTCTAAAGGAATGGTCTCATATGGAATTTATACGAATAGAATGGAATCGAATGGAATGTAATAGTATGGAAAGGAATCAAATGGAATGGACTGGAATGGAATGGACTGTAATAGAACGGACTCGAATGTAATGGATTGCAATTTAGTTGATTCAAATGTAATGGAATCGAATGGAATCAAAGGAATAGAATGGAATTGAGTTTAATGGAAAGATAAGGAATGGAATGGAATGGACTGCAACGGAATGGAATGGAATGGAATGGACTGGAATGGAATTGACTCTAATGTAATGTACTGGAGTGGAATGGACTCGAATGGAGTGGAAACGAATGGAATGGAATGGAATGGAATGCAACGGAATGGAATGGAACGGAATTGTATGCAATAGAATGAAATTGAATGGAGTCAAATGGAATAGAATCGAATGGAATGTTATCGAATGAAATGGAATGGAATGGACTCTAATGGAATAGAATCAAATGGAATGGCATCTAATGGAATGGAAAGGAATGGAATGGAATGGACCAAAATGTAATGGAATGTATTGGAATGTAATCAAATAGAATGGACTCAAAAGGTATGGCCTCGAATGGAATTTACTCGAATAGAATGGAATCGAATCGACTGCGATAGTATGGAATGGAATCGAATGGAATGGAATCAAATGGAATGGACCGGAATGTAATGGACTGGAATAGAATGGACTCGAATGTAATGGATTGCAATGTAACTGATTCAAATGGAATGGAATCTAATGAAATGTAATCAAATGGAATGGAATGCAATGGAATGGAACAGAATGGAATTCAATGGAATGAAACGGAGTGGAATCCAGTGGAATGGAATCAAATGCAATGGAATCGAATGGAACGGACTCAAATGGAATGGACTGGAACAAAATGGAATCGAACAGATTGGAATTGAATGGAACGGAATGGAATGGAATGAAACAGAATGGAAGCGAATGGAATGGAATCGAATGGAATGGAACACAATGGAGTGGAATTGAATGGAATTGAAAGGAATAGAATAGAATGGATTGTAAAGGAAAGATGTTGAATGGAATGGAAAGGAAAGGAATTGACTTGAATGGAATGGACTGGAATGAAATGGACTAGAATGGAATGGATTGGAGAGGAATGGACTTGAATAGAATGGAAACGAATGGAATAGAATGGAAAGCAATAGAATTGAATGGAATCAGATGGAATGGAATGGAATGAAATGGAGTCAAATGGAATGGAATTGACTGGAATGGCAACAAATAGAATGGAATAGAACGGAATGGAACGGACTCGAATGGAATGGATTCGAATGGAGTAGAATGGAATGGAAGGGCATCGAATGGAATGGAATGGAATGGAGTGGGATGGAATAGAATGGAATGATCCCAAAAGGAATGGACTCAAATGGAATGGATTCAAATAGAATGGACTCGAAAGGAATGGTCTCAAATGGAATTTATTCGAATAGAATGGAATCTAATGGAACACAATACTATGTAATGGAATCGAATGGAATGAAATCGACTGGAATGGAACGGAATGGAATGGACTAGAATAGAACAGACTCGAATATAATGGATTGCCATGTAACTGATTCGAATGGAATGGAATCGAAAGGAATTTAATCAAATGGAATGGAATGGAATGCAATGGAATGGAATAGAATGGAATGCAATGGAACGGAACGGAGTGGAATCGAGTGGAATGGAATCGAATGGAAGGGAAGCAAATGAAAAGGAAACGAATGGAATGGACTGGAATGGAATGGACTGGAATGGAATGGACTGGAACAAACTGATAATGAACGGATTGGAATGGAACGGAACAGAATGTAACGTAATGGAATGGAACAGATTCGAATGGAATGGTGGCAAATGGAATGGACGTAAATGGAATGTAATCGAATTTAATGAAAATGAATGGAATCGAAAGGAATAGAATGCACTGGAGTGTAATGGAAAGATATCGAATGCAATGGAATGGAAAGAAAAAGAATGGAATGGACTCGAATGGAATGGACTGTAGTGGAATGGATTCGAAAGGAATGGAAACGAATGGAATGGAATGCTATGGAATGGAATGGAAAGGAATAGAATGGAATGGAATTGGACGGAACAGAATGGAATGGAATGGAGTCGAATGGAATAGAATCAAATGGAATGAAATCGAATGCAATGGAAAGGAATGCAATGGAATGGACTCGAATGGAATGGACACGAATGGAATACAATCGAATGAAATGGCATCTAATTGAATGAAATGTAATGGAAAGGAATGGAATGGACACAAATGTAAAGGACTGGAATGGAATGGACACAAATAGAATGGACTCAAAATAAATTGTCTCGAATGGAATTTATTCGAATAGAATGGAATCGAATGGAATGCAAAAGAATTGAATGGAATCGAATGCAACGGAATCAAATGGAATGGAATGGAATGGAACGGAAAGGAATAGAACAGACACAAAAGAAATGCATTGTAATGTAATTGATTTGAATGGAATGGAATGAAATGGACCGGAATGGATGGACTAGAACAAAACAGACCCGAATATAAAGGATTGCAATGTAATTGATTCGAATGGAATGGAATTGAATGGAATGTAATCAAATGGAATGGAATGGAATGCAATGGAATGGAACGGAGTGGAATCGACTGGAATGAAATCGAATGGAATGGACTCGAATAGAATTGACTGGAATGCAATGGACTCGAATGCAATGGACTGGAATGGAATGGACTCCAAAGGAATGGACTGGAACAAAATAAAATCGAACTGATTGGAATGGAATGGAATGGAATGGAATGGAATGGAATTAAAGGGACTCGAAAGGAATGGGATCGAATGGAATAGAATGGAATGGAATGGAGTGGAATGGACCCAAATATAATGGACTCGAATGGAATGCACTCAAATAGAATGCATTTGAAAGGAATGGCCTCGATAGGAATTTTCCAATATACAATGGAATAGAATGGAATGCAATTGTATGAAATGGAATCGAATGGATCGAAATCGAATGGAATGGACTGGAATGGAATGGAATTTAATAGATTGTACTCAAATGTAATGGACTGCAATGTAATGGATTCGAATGGAATGGAATCGAAAGGAATGTAATCAAATAGAATGTAATGAATTGCAATGGAATGGAATAAAATGGAATGCAATGGAATAAAATGGAATGGAATGTAATGCAATGGAGTGGAATCGAGTGGAACGGAAGTGAATGGAATGGAATCGACAGGAATGGACTGGAAGGGAATGTACTCGAATGGAATGGACTGAAAAAAATGGAATCTAACAGATTGGAATCGAATGGAAACAGATGGAATGGAATGGTATGGAATGGATTCGAATGGAATGGATTTAAATGGAATGTATTCGAATGTAATGGAATCCAAAAGAATGGAATTCAATGGAATCGAAGAGAATATAATGGAATGGAGTGTAATGGAAAGATATCAAATGGAATGGAATGGAATGGACTCGAATTGAGTGGAATGGAATGGAACGGACTCAAATGGAATGGAATGCAGTCGAATGGACTCAAAAGAATGGAAACGAATGGAATGGAATGGAATGGAATGGAATGGAAAGATTGGAATGGAATAGTAAGGACTAGAATGGAATGGAAACGGATGGAACGGAATGGAATGAAATGGAGTCGAATGGAATAGATTCGAATGGAATGGAATGGAATGGAAAGAAATGGAATGGAATGGAATGGACACGAATGGAATGGAAAAGAATGGAATGGAATGGAATGGAATAGAATGGAATGGAATCGGATGTAATGGAATGGAAAGAAATAGAGTTGAATGGAATAGAATCAAATGGAAAGGCATCAAATGGAATGGAGTGGAATGGAATGGACTCGAATGCAATGGTCTCAATGGAATAGAATAAAATGGAATGGCATTGAATGGAATGGAATGGAATGCAATGCAATGGAGTAGACTGGAATGGAATTCAATGGAATGCAATAGAATGGAACAGAGTGGAACCGAGTGGAATGGAATCAAATGGAATCGACTGGCATGGAATGGACTCCAATGGAATGGACTGGAAAAAAAATAGAAAGGAAAGCAATGGATTCAAACGGAATGGAATGGACTGAAATGTAATGGCCTCAAATGGAATAGAGTCAAATGGAACGGAGTCAAATAGAATGGAATGGAATGGAATGGAATGGAATTGAAAGGAATAGAATGGAATGGAGTGTAATGGAAAGATATCAAATGGAATGGAATGAAATGCAATGTAATGGACTCGAATGGAATGGACTGGAATCGAATGGACTCGAATGGCATGGACTGGAGTGGAATGGACTCGAATGGAATGGAAATGAATGGAATAAATGGAAAGGAACGAATAGAATGGAATTGAATCGGATTGAACGGAATGGAATTCATCGGATTCGAATGGGATAGAAGTGAATGGAATGGAATCAAATGGAATGGAATGGAATGGAATGGAATGGAATCGAATGGAATGGACTCAAATGGAATAGAATCAAATGAAATGGCATCGAATGGAATGGAAAGGAATGGAATGGAATGGACCAAAATCTAATGGACTCTAATGGAATGGGCTCAAATATAATGCATTCATAAAGAATGGTCTCGAATGGAATTTACTCGAATAGAATGGAACCAAATGGAATGCAAAAATATGGAATGGATTCGAATGGAATGGAATTGAATGGAATGGACCAGAATCGAATGGACTGCAATAGAATGGACAGGAATGTAATGGATTGCAATGTAATTGATTCGACTGGAATGAAATCGAATGGAATGTAGTCAAATGGAAGGGAATGGAATGCAATGGAATGGAATAGAATGGAATGCAATGGAATGGAACAGAGTGGAATCGAGTGGAATGGAATCGAATGGAATGGAATTGGAAGGAACGGAATGGGATGGAATGGAGTCGAATGGAAAAGAATCTAATGGAAGGGCATAGAATGGAATGGAATGGAATGGACTCGAATGGAATGGTCTCGAAAGGAATTTAATCGAATAGAATGGAATCAAATGGAATGCAATACTATTTAATGGAATCGAACGAAATGGAACAGAATGCAATGGACTGGAATAGAACGGACTTGAATTTGATGGATTGCAAATTAATTATTTCTAATGGAATGGAATCGAATGGAATGTAATCAAATGGAATGGAATGGAATGGAATAGAATGAAATTCAATGGAATGGCACAGAGTGGAATCGAGTGGGATGGAATCAGATGGAATGGAATCAAAGGAAATGGAATCGAATGGAATTGACTGGAATGATATGGACTCGAATGGAATGGACTGGAAAAAAAAAATGGAATGGATTGGAATCGAATGGAACAGAGGGAGCAGAATGGATTGGAATGGAATCGAATGGAATGGAGTCAAATGGAATGGAATCGAATGGAATGGAATCGAGTGGAATGGAATTGAATGGAATCAAAAGGAATACATTGGAAAGGAGTGTACTGGAAAGACATCTAATGGAAAGGAACAGAATTGAATGGACTCGAAAGGAATGGACTGGAATGGAATGGACTCGAGTGGAATGAACTGCAGTGGAATGGACTCGAATGGAATGGAAACGAATTGAATGGAATAGAATGCAATGCAATGCAATGGAATGGAACGGAAAGGAATAGAATGGAATGGAATCTGATGGAAAGGAATGGAATGGAATGGAGTAGAATGGAATGGAATGGAATGGAGTAGAACGGAATGGAATGGAGTAGAATGGAATGGAATGAAATGGATATGAATGGAATAGAGTCGAATGGAATAGAGTCGAATGGAATGGCATCGAATGGAATGGAATGGAATGGAATGGAATAGGATGGAATGGGATGGAATGGAATGGATTGGAATGGAATGTATGCTAACGGAATGAACTAGAATGGAATAGAATCGAATGGAATGGCATTGAATGGAAAGGAATTGAATGGAATGGGATAGAATGGACTCGAATGGAATGGAGTAGAAAGGAATGGAATCAAATGGAATGGATTTCAATGGAATTGAAAGGAATAGAATGCAATGTAGTGTAATGGAAATATAACGAATGGAATGGAATGGAATGGAACGGACCCGAATGGAATGCACTGGAATGGAATGAACTCAAATGGAATGGACTGGAGGGTAATGGGCTCGAATTAAATGGAAATGAATGGAAATCAATGGAATGGAATGGAATGGAATGCAATAGAATGGAATGGAATAGGATGGAACAAAATGGAACGCAATGAAGTCGAATGGAATAGAATCGAATGGAATGGCATCGAATTGAATGGAATGGAATGGAATGGAACAGGATGGAACGGAATGGAATGGAATGGAGTCGATTGGAATAGAATCGAATGGAATGGCATCGAATAGAATGGAATGGAATGGAATTGAAAGGAATGGAATCGAATGGAATGGCATGCAATGGAATGGAATGGAATGGAATAGAATGGAATGGAATGGACCCAAAGGTAATGGAATTGAATGCAATGGATTGAAATAGAATGGACTCCAAAGAAATGGTATCGAAAGGAATTTATTCAAATAGAATAGAATCAAATGGAATGCAATACTATGGAATGGAATCGAAAGGAATGGAATCAAATGGAATGGACTGGAGTGGAATGGACTGGAATAGAACAGACTCGAATGTAATTGATTTCAATGAAATTGATTTGAATGGAATGGATTCAAATGGAGTGTAATCAAATGGAATGGAATGGTGTGAAATGGAATGGAATAGAATGGAATGCAATTGAATGGAACGGAGTGGAATCTAGTGGAACAGAATCGAATGGAATAGAATAGAATGGAATGGAATCGAATGGAATGGACCGGAATGGAACGGAACCAAAAGGAATGGAGTGGAACAAAATGGAATTGAACGGATTGGTATCCAATGGAACAGAATGAAATGGAATGGAATGGACTCAAATGGAATGGTGTCGAATGGAACGGAACTGAATGGAAAGGAAATGAATGGAATGGAATTGGATGGAATCAAAAGGAATAGAATGGAATGGAGTGTAATGGAAAAATACCAAATGGAATGGAATGGAATGGACTCTAATGGACTGGACTTGAATGGAATGGTCTCCAATGGAATGGACTGGAGTGGAATGGACTCGAATGGAGCGGAAAAAAATGTAATGTAATGGAATGGAATGGATAGGAATAGAATGCAATGGAATCGGATGGAACGGAATGGAATGGAATGGAGCTGAATGGCATAGAATTGAAAGGAACGGCATAGAATGGAAAGGAGTGGAAAGGAATGGAATGGTCTCGAATGGAACGGATTCAAATGGAATAGAATCCAATGCAATGGCATCAAATGGAATGAAAAGGAATGGAATGGAATGGAATGGGATGCAGTCGAATAGAATAGAATCGAATGGAGTGACATCGAATCGAATGGAGTGACATCGAATGGAATGGACTCGAATGGAACGGATTCGAATGCAATAGAATCCAATGCAATGGCATCGAATGGAATGAAAAGGAATGGAATGCAATGGAATGGACCCAAATGTATTGGACTCGAACGGTTGGACTCAAATAGAGTGGACTCGAAAGGAATGGTCTCGAATGGTATTTATTCGAATAGAATGGAATCGAAAGGAATGCAATAGTATGGAATGGAATCGAATTGAATTCAATAGAATGGAATGGAGTGGAATGAAATGAAGTGGAATAGAATGGACTCGAATATAATGGATTGTAATGTAATTGATTCCAATGACTTGAAATCAAATGGAATGGAATCAAATGGAATGGAATTGAATGCAATGGAATGGAATAGAATGGAAGGCAATGGAATGGGACAGAGTGGAATCGAGTGGAATGGAATCTAATGGAATGCAATCAAGTGCAATGGACTGCAATGGAATGGACTCGAATGGAATGAACTGGAAGAAAATGGAATCGAACTGATTGGAATCAAAAGGAACGGAATGGAATGGACTGGAATGGAGTGGAATGGACTCAAATGGAATGGAGTCAAATGGAATGGAACTGAATGGAATGGAATTGAATATAATGGAATTGAATAGAAACGAAAGGAATAGAATGGAATGGAGTGTAATGGAAAGATATCGAATGGAATGCAATGGAAAAGACTGGACTCCTATGGAATGGACTGGAATGGAATGGACTCCAATGGAATGGACTGGAGTGAAATGCATTCGAATGGAATGTAAAAGAATGGAATGGAATGGAAAGGAATGGAATGGAATAGAATGGAATGGAATTGGATTTAACAGAATGGAATTCAATGGAGTCAAATGGAGTAGAATGGATTGGAATGTCATCGAATTGAATGGAATGGTATGGAATGGAATCGAATGGAGTAGAATCGAATGGAATGGCATCGAATGGAGTGGAATGGAATGGAATGGAATGGAAGCTACTGAAATGTAATGGACACTAATGGAATGGACACAAATAGAATGGACACAAAAGGAAGGGTCTCGAATGGAATTTATTTGAAAAGAATTGAATCGAATCGCAAGCAATAGTATGGAATGGAATCGAAGGGAATGGAATCAAATGGAATGGACCAGAATGGCAAGGACTGGATTACAATGGACTCGAATGTAATGGATTGCAATGTATTTCATTCGAAAGGAATGGAATCAAATGGAACGTAAACAAATGGAATCGAATGGAATGAACTGGAATTCAATGGTCTCGATTGGAATGGACTGGAACAAAATGGAATCGAAAGGATCGGAATCAAATGGAATGGAATGTAATAGAATGGAAAAGAATGGACGTCAATGGAATGGAGTCGAATGGAATGGAACCGAATGGTATGGAATTGCAGGGAATCGAAAGGAAAAGAATAGAATGGAGTGTAATGGAAAGATATCGAATGGAATGGGAAGGAGTGGAATAGACTCGAATGGAATGGACCGGAATGAAATAGATTCGAATGGAATGGAATGGAATGAAGTGGACTCAGATGGAATGGACTGGAGTGGAATGGACTCGAAAGAAATGGAAAGGAATAGAATGAAATGGAATAGAATGGAAAGGAATAGAATGGAATGGAATCAGATGGAATGAAATGAAATGAAATGGAGTCGAATGGAATAGAATCGAATGGAATGGCATCGGAGAGAATGGAATGGAATGGACTTGAATGGAATGCACTTGAATAGAATAGAATGGAATGGCATGGAATGGAATGGAATGGAATGGAATGGAATGGAAGGGAGAGTAATGGAATAATATCAAATGGAATGGAATTAACTCGAATGGAATGGACTGGAATGGAATGGACTCAAATGGAATAGACTGGAGTGGAATGGACTCGAATGGAATGGACTGGAATGGAATGGAATACAGCAGAGTGCTCTTGAATGAAATGGAAACGAATGGAATGGAGTTAATGGATTGGAATTTAAAGGAATAGAATGGAAGGAATCAGATGGAATGGGATGGAATCGAATGGAGTCGAATGGAATAGAACTGAATGGAATGGCATTGAATGGAACGGAATTGAATGGAATGGACTCGAATGGAATTGAATAGAATTGAATGGCATCGAATGGAAAGGAACGGAAGGGAGTGTAATGGAAAGATATCGAATGGAATGGAATGGACTCAAATGTAATGGCCAGGAATGGAATGGACTCGAATGGAATGGATTGGAGTGGAATGGACTCGAATGGAAAGGAAACAAATTGAATAGAATGGAATGGAATGGAAAGGAATACAATAGAATTTAATCGGATGGAACTGAATGGAATGGAATGGAGTCAAATGGAATAGAATCGAATTGAATGACATTGAATGGAATGGAATGGAATGGAAAGGACTCGAATGGAGCTGACTCGAATGGAATAGAATCAAATGGAATGGCATCGAATGGAATGCAATGGAATGCAATGGAATTTACCCAAATGTAATGGACTCGACTGGAATGGACTCAAATAGAATGGACTCGAAAGCAATGGTCTCAAATTGAATTTATTCAAATAGAATGGAATCGAATGGAATGCAATAGTATGTAAAGGAATCGAAAGGAATGTAATCGAATGGAATGGACCGGAATGGAATGGACTGGAATAGAACGGACTAGAATATAATGGATTGCAAAGCAATTGATTCAAGTGGAATGGAATCGAATGGAATGTAACCAAATGGAATGGAATGGAATGCAATTTAGTGGAATAGAATGGAATGCAATGGAATGGAACGGAGTGCAATCGAGTGGAATGGAATCAAATGGAATGGAATCGAATTGAATGGACTGGAATAGATTGGACACGAATGGAATGGACTGGAAAAAATGGAATCAAACGGATTGGAATAGAATGGAACTGAATGGAATGGAGTGGAATGGACTCGAATGCAATGGAGTAAAATGGAATGGAATCAAAAGCAGAGGAAATGAATGGAATGGAATTGAATGGAATCAAAATGAATAGAATGGAATGGAGTTTAATGGAAAGATATTGAATGGAAGGGAATAGAATGGACTCGGATGGAATGGACTGGAATGGAATGGATTCGACTGGAATGACCTGGAGTGGAATGCACTCGAATGTAATGGAAACGAATGGAATGGAATGGAAAGGAAAAGAATAGAATGGAATAGAATCGGATGGAATGGAATGGAATGGAGTCGAACGGAATACAATCAATTGGAACGTCATCGAATGGAATGGAATGGAATGGAATGGAATGGAACGGATTGAAATTAATTGGACTCGAATGCAATGTCCACGAATGGAATAGAATTGAATTGTATGGCATCGAAAGGAATGGAATGGAATGGAATGGAAAGGAATGGAATGGACCCAAATGTAATGGACTCAAATGGAATGGACTCAAATATAATGGACTCGAAACGAATGGTCTCGAATGGAATTTATTCGAATAGAATGGAATCGAATGGAATGCAATAATATGGAATGGAATCAAATGGAATGGACCATAATGGAATGGACTGGAATAGAACGGACTTGAATGCCTTGCATTACAATATAATTGATTCAAATGGAATGTAATCAAATGGAATGGAATGGAATGCAAAGGAATGGTATAGAATGGAATGCAATGGAATGGAACGGAGTGAAATCGAGTGGAATGGAATCGAAAGGATTGATATTGAATGGATTGGAATCGATTGGAATAGACTGGAATGGAATGGACTTGAAAGGAATGGACTGGAAAAAAATGGAATCAAATGGAATGGAAGCAAATGAAACGGAATGCAATGGCCTCCAATGGAATGCAGTCGAATGGAAGGGAATTCAATGGAATGGAATCGAATGGAATGGAATTGAATGGAATCGAAAGGATAGAATTTAATGGAGTGTAATGGAAAGATATCGAATGCAATGGAATGGACACGAATGGAATAGAATGGAATGGAATGGATTCGAAAGAAATGGACTGAAGTGGAATGGACTCGAATGGAAGGGAAAAGAATGGAATGGAATGGAAATGAATAGAATGCAATGGAATCTGACGGAACTAAATGGAATGGAATGGAGACGAATGGATAGGAGTTAAAAGGAATGGCATCGAATGGAGTGGAATGGAATGGACTCGAAAGTAATGAACTCGAATGGAATAGAATAGAATGGAATGGCATCAAATGGAATGGAACGGAAGGGAGTGTAATGGCAAGATATAGAATGGAATGGAATGGAAAGGAATGGACTCGAATGGAATGGACTGGAATGGAATGGACCTGAATGGTATGGACTGCAGGGAAATGGTCTCGAACGGAAAGGAAACGAATGGAACGGAATTGATTGGAATGGAAAGGAAAAGAATGGAATGGAATCAGAAGGAACAGAATGGATTGGAATGGAGTCGAAAGGAACAGAATCATATGGAATGCAATCGAATGGAATGGAATGCATGGAGTAGAATTGAATGGAATGGCAATGGAATAGAATGAAATGCAATAAAATGGAATGGAGTGGAATCAAGTGGAATGGAATGGAATGGAATGGAATGGAATGGAATGGATTGGATTGGAATGGAATACAATGGAATGGAATCGGATGGAACGGAATGGAATGGAATGGAGTTGAAAGGAATAGAATCGAATGGAATGGCATGGAATGGAATGGAATGGAAGTGAATGGAATGGAATGGACCCGAATAGAATGGACTCGAATGGAAAAGAATGGAATGGAATGGCATCGAATGGAATGGAATGGAATGGAAGGTCCCAAATGTAATGAACTCAAATGAAATGGAGACAAATAGAAAGGACTTAAAAGGAATTTTCTCGAATAGAATTTATTCGAATAGACTGGAATCGAATGGAATGCAATAGTATGGAATGGAATTGAATGGAAAGGAATCGAATGGAATGGACTGGAATGGAATGGACTGGAATAGAACGGACTCAAATGTAATGGACTGCAATGTATTTGATTCGAAACGAATGCAATCTAATGGCATGTAATAAAATGGAGTGGTAAGGAATGAAAAGGAATGGAATAGAATGGAATACAATGGAATGGAATGGAGTGTAATCGAGTGGAATGGAATCGAATGGAATGGAATCGAATGGAATGGTATCGATGGGAATGGACTGGAATGGAATGGATTCGAATGGAATGGACTGGTACAAAATGGAATCGAACTGACTGGAATCGAACGGAAAGCAATGGAATGGACAAGAATGGAATGGAGTCGAATGGAATGGAATCGAATGGAATTGAATCTAATAGAATGGAAATGAACTGAATCAAAACGAATAGAATGGAATGGAGTGTAATGGAAAGATATCTAATGGAATGAAGTGGAATGGAATGGAATGGAATGGACTCGAATGGAATGGACTGGAAAGGAATGCACTTGAATGGAATGGACTGGTGTTGAATGGACTCAAAGGGAATTGAAACGAATGGAATGCAATGGAGTGGATCAGAAGGGAATAGAATGGAATGGAGTCAGATTGAATGGAATTGAATGGAGTGGAGTCAAACAGAATAGAGTCGAATGGAATGGCATGGAATGGAATGGAATGGAATGGGCTCGAAATGAATGGACCTGAATAGAATGGATTCGAAAGGAATGGCATTGAATAGAATGGAATGGAATGGAATGGAATGGAATGGAATGGAATGCAATGGAGTGGAATGGACTCGAATGGACTGGACTCGAATGGTATAGAAATTAACAGAATGGCATCGAATGGAATGAAATGGAATGGAATGGACCCAAATTTAATGGACTCGAATGGAATGGACTCAAATAGAATGGACTTGAAAGGAATGGTCACGAATGGAATTTATTTGAATAGAATGGAATTGAATAGAATGCAATAGTATGGAATGGAATCGATGGAATAGAATCGAATGGAATGGACCAGAATGATATGTACTGGAATAGAATGGACTCGAATGCAATGGATTGCAATGTAATTGATTTGAATGGAAAGGAATCGAGTGGAATGTAAGCAAATGGAATGGAATGGAATGAAACGGAATGGAGTGGAATGGAATGCAATAAAATGAAGTGGAATGGAATGCAATGGAATAAAATGGAATGTAGTTGAATGGAATGCAATGGAATGGAGTGGGATGGAATGCAATGGAATGGAACAGAGTGGAATCGAGTGGATTGGATCAAATGGAATGGAATCGAATGGAATGGAATTGAGTGGAATAGAATAGAATGGAATGGACTTGAATGGAATGGAATGGACTCGAAAGGAATAGACTCGAATGGAATAGAATAGAATGGAATGGAATGGAATGGAATGGAATGGAATGGACCCAAATGTAATGGACTCGTATGGAATGGACACAAATAGAATGGATTCGAAAGGATTGGTCGCGAATGGAATTTATTCGTATGGAATTTAATAAAATGGAATGCAATAGTATGTAATGGAATCGAACGGAATAGAATCGAATGGAAGGGACAGGAATGGAATGGACTGGAATAGGACTGACTTGAATGTAATGGATTGCAATGTAATTGATTTGAAAGTAAAGGAATCGAATGGAATGTAATCAAATGGAATGGAATGGAATGCAATGGAATGTAATAGAATGCAATGTAATAGAATGGAATGGAGTGGAATGTAGTGGAATGGACTGGAATGGAATGGACTCGAATGGAATGGACTGGAACAAAATGGAGTGGAACGGATTGGAATCGAACGGAATGGAATTTAATGGTATGGAATGGAATGCACTCGAATTTAATGGAGTCGAAATGAATGGAATCGAATGGAATGGAATCGAATGTAATGGAATTGAATGGAATAGAAAAGAAGACAATGGAATGGAGCGTAATGGAAAGATATCGAATGGAATGGAATGGAATGGGCTCGAATGGAATGGACTGGAATGGAATAGACTCAAATGGTATGGACTGGAGTGGAATGCAGTCAAATTGAATGCAAACAAATGGAATGGAATGGATTGGAAAGGAAGAGAATGGAATGGAATCGGATGGAACACAATGGAATGGAATGGATTCGAATTCAATAGAATTGAATGGATTGGCAATGGATGGAGTGGAATGGAATGGAATGGAGTGAAATGGAATGGAATGGAATGAAATGGAATGGAATGGAATGAAATGGAATGGAATGGAATGGAATGGAATGGAATGAAATGGAATGGAATGGAATGGAATGGAATGGAATGGAATGGAATGGAATGGAATGAAATGGAATGGAAAGGAATGAAATGGAATGGAATGGAATGAAATGGAATGGAATGGAATGGAATGGAATGGAATGGAATGGAATGGAATGAAATGGAATGGCATGGAATGAAATGAAATGGAATGAAATGGAATGAAATGGAATGGAATGGAATGGAATGGAATGGAATGGAATGGAATGGAATGAAATGGAGTGGAATGGAGTGGAATCGAGTGGAGTGGAAATGAATGTAATGGAATGGAAAGAAATGGAGTGGGATGGAGTGGAATCGAGTGGAGTGGAATGGAATGGAATGGGGTGGAGTGGAATGGGGTAGAATGCAGTGGAATGGAGTGGAATGGAATGGAGTGGAGTGGAATGAATGGAGTGGAATGGAATGGAAGGGAATGGAATGCAATGGAACGGAATGGAACTGAATGGAATAGAATGGATTCGAATCAAATTGAATCGACTCAAATCAAATGGAATTGAATCAAATGGAATCGAATGAAATTGAATGGAATCAATTAGAACAAATGGAATCGAAATGAATCGAACGGAATCGAATCAAATGGAATCAAATGGCATGGAATTGAATCAAATGGCATGGAATTGAATCAAATGGAATGTAGTGAAAAGGAGTGGAGTGGAGTGGAAAGGATTGGAATGAAGTGGGGTGGAATGGAATTGCATGGACTGCAGTGCAGTGCAGTGGAGTGGAATGGAGTGGAGTGGAATGGAATGGGAAGGAATGGAATTGAGTGGAGTGGAGTAGAATTGAGTGGAGTGGAATGGAATGGAATGGAACGGAATGGAACGGAACGGAATGAAACAGAATGGAATGGAATGGAATGGAATCAAATGGAATCAAATGGTTTAGAATCGAATTGAATCAAATCAAATGGAATTGAGTGGAATCGAATGGAATAGAATGAAATCGAATGGAAAAAACGAAATTGAATAGAATCAAAGGGAATCGATTCGAATGTAATCGAGTGGCATTGAACGGAATTGAAAGGATTGCGATGAAATGTACTGGAGTGGAATGGAATGGAGTGGAATGGAATGGGTTGGAATGGAATTGAATGGAGTGGAGAGGAGTGGAATGTATTGGAATGGAAAGGAATGGGAAGGAATGGATTTGAATGGAGTAAAATGGAGTGGAGTGGAGTGGAATGGAATGGAATGCAGTGGAATGGAATTTAATGGAATGGAATGGTGAAATGAAAGGTGAGCTGAGATTGTGCACTGCACTCCAGCCTGGGTGACAGAGTGAGATACTTTAGAAAGAAAGGAATGGAATGGAATGGATTTAGAATGGAATGTAACGGAAGATAGTGGAGGGGAGTGGAAGGGCGTGGAGTGGAGTGGAGTAAAATGGAGTGGAATGTATTGTTACAGAATGGAATGGAGTGGAGTGGAGTGGGATGAAGTGGAGTGGAATGAAGTGGAATGAAATGTGATGGAATGGAAAGGAGTAGGGTGTAGTGGTGTGGAGTGGAAAGGTGTAGAATGGAATGGATTGGAAAGGAGTGGAGTGGAGTTGAGTGGAGTGGAATGGAATGGAATGGAATGGTTTGGGGAAGAGTAGAATGGAGTGGAGTGGAGTGCAGTGGAGTGAAGTGACGTGGAATGGAATGGAGTGCAGGGGAATGGAATGGAGTGGAGTGGAATGGACTGGAGGGGATAAAATTAACTTGAGTGGAATGGAATGGACTGTAGTGGAGTGGAATGGATGGAGTGGAGTGGAATGGAGTGGAGTGGAGTCTTATGGTGTGGAATGGAATGCAATGTTGTGGAGTGGAGGTGAGTGGAATGGAGTGGACTGGAGTGAGGGGAATGGAGTGGAATGGAATGGAGAGGAGTGGAGTGGAATGGAGGGGGTGGAATGGAGTGGAGTGGAGTGGCTTGGATTGCAATGGAATGGAATGTAATCCAATGGAACGGAAGGGAATGGAATGGAATGGATTGGAATGGAATGGAATGGAATGAAGTGGAGTGGAATGGAGTGGAATAGATTGGAATGGCATGGAATTCAATGGAATGCAATGCAATGAAATGGAATGAAATGGAAGGAGATGGAGTGGAATGGAAAGAAATGGATTGGAATCGAATGGAATGTAATGGAATTGAATGGAATGGAATCGAATGAAATCAAACGGAATGGAATAGAATTGAATGGAATGGAATTGAAGAGCATCGAATGGAATTGAATGAAATGCGATGAAGTGGAGTGGAGTGGAATGGAGTGGAATGGAATGGGGTGGAATGGAATTGAATGCAGCGGAGTGGAGTGGAGTGGAATGGAGTGGAATGAAGTGGGATAGAATGGAAATGAATGGAGTGGAGTGGAGTAGAATGGAGTGGAGTGGAATGGAATGGGAAGGAATGGAATTGAATGAAATGGGGTGCAGTAGAATAGAGTGGAGTGGAATGGAATGGGAAGGAATGGAATTCAATGGAGGGGAGTGGAGTGGAGTGGAATGAAATGTAATGGAACATAATCGAATGGAATGGTGAATTGAAACGTGAGCTGAGATTGCACACTGCACTAAAGCAAGGGTGAGACAGTGAGATCCTGTCGAAAGAAAGGAAGTCAATGGAATGGATTTAGAATGGAATATAATGGAATGGATTTAGAATGGAATATAATGGAATGGATTTAGAATGGAATGGAGTGCAGTGGAGTGGAGTGGAGTGGAATGGACTGGAGTTTAGTGGAATGGAATGGTATGGATTGTAATGGAATGGAATGCAAAGGAGTGGAATGAACTGCTGTGGGGTGGAGTGTAGTGGAGTGTAGTGGAATGGAGTGGAATGGAATGGGATGGAATGGAATGGAGAGGAGTGGAGTGGAATGGAGTGGAAATGTGTAGAATGGAATGGAATGGAGTAGACTGGAGTGGAATTGAGTGGAGTGGAATGGAGTGGAGTGGAGTAGAGTGGAGTTTAGTGGAATGGAGTGGAATGGAGTGGAGTCGATTGGAATGAAAGGGAGTGGAGTGTAGTGTAGTGGAGTGGAGTGGTGTGGAATGGAGTAGACAGGAATGGAATTGAGTGGAGTGGAATGGAGTGCAGTGGAGTGGAATGGAATGGAATGCAATGGATTGCAATGGAATGGAATGCAATGGAATGGAATGCAGTGGAATGGAATGGCATGGAATGGTGAAATGAAATGTGAGCTGCGATTGTGCACTGCACTCCAGCCTGTGTGAGAGAGTGAGATCCCGTCAAAGGGAGGAATGCAATGGAATGGATTTAGAAGGAATGGAATGGAATGGAATGGAATGGAGTGGAATGGAATGGAGTGGAATGGAGTGGAGTGTAATGGAGTGGAGTGGAGTGGAGTGGAATGGAGTGGAGTGGAGTGGAATGGAATGGAATCGAATGGAATCGAATCAAATTGAATCAAATGGAATTGAATGGAATTGAGTCGAATGGAATTGAATGGAATCGAATGGAAAAAATGGATTCGAATGGAATCAAATCAAATGGAACCGAATGACATCAAATGGAATCGAATGGAATGCGGTGAAGTGGAAAGGATTGGACTGCAACGGAGTGGAATGGAATGGAATGGACTGGAATGGAATGCAATGGAATGTATTGGAATGGAATGGAGTGGAATGGAATGGGAAGGAATGGAATTGACCAGAGTGGAGTGGAGTGGAGTGGAATGCAATGGAATGGAATGGAATGGAATGGAATGGAATGGAATGGAATGGAATTTAATTGAATGGAATGGAATGGATTGGTGAAATGAAATGTGAGCTGAGATTGTGCACTGCAGTGCAGCCTGGGAGATAGAGTCAGAGCCGGTCAAAAGAAAGGAATGGAATGGAATGGATTTAGAATGGAATGGAGTGGAGTGGAGTGGCATGGAGTGGAGTGGAGTGCAGTGGAATGGAGTGGTATGGATTTTTATGGAATAGAATGGAGTGGAGTGGAGGGGAGTGGAATGGAGAGGACTGGAATGGAGTGGAATGGAATGGGATGGAATGGAATGGAGTGGAATGGAGAGGAAATGTGTAGAATGGAATGGAATGGAATGGAGTTGAGAGGAGTGGAGTGGAGTGGAATGGAATGGAATGGAGGGGAATGAGGTGTAGTGGAATGGAGTGTAGTGGAATGGAATGTAGTGGAATGGAGTGCAGTGGAATGGAGTGGAGTGGGGTGGAGTGGAGTGGAAAGGAACGGAATGGAATTAAATGGAATGGAATCTAAAGGAATGGAATGGAATGGAATGGAATGGAATGGAATGGAATGGTGAAATGAAATGTGAGCTGAGATTGTGCACTGCACTCCAGCCTGGGTGACAGAGTGAGATTCTGTCGAAAGAAAGTAATGGAATGGAATGAATTTACAATGGAATGTAAGGTAATGGAGTGGAGTGCAGTGGCGTGGAGTGGAGTGGAGTGGAGTGGAATTGAGTGGCATGTATTGTTATGGAATGCAATGGAATGGAGTGGAGTGGAGTGGAATTGAGTGGTATGGATTGTTATGGAATGCAATGGAATGGAGTGGAGTGGAGTGGAGTGGAATGGAGTGGAATGGAATGGGATGGAATGGAATGGAGAATAGTGGAGTGGAGTGGAAAGGTGTAGAATGGAATGGAATGGAATATAGTGGAGTGGAGTGAAGTGGAGTGGAGTTGAGTGCAGTGGAATGGAATGGAGTGGAATGAAGTGGAGTGGAATGGAGAGGAGTGGAGTGGAATAAAGAGGAGTGGAGTGGAGTGGAATGGAGTGGAATGGAATGGGATGGAATGGAATGGAGAATAGTGGAGTGGAGTGGAAAGGTGTAGAATGGAATGGAATGGAATATAGTGGAGTGGAGTGAAGTGGAGTGGAGTTGAGTGCAGTGGAATGGAATGGAGTGGAATGAAGTGGAGTGGAATGGAGAGGAGTGGAGTGGAATAAAGAGGAGTGGAGTGGAGTGGAATGGAGCAGAGTGGAGTGGAGTGAAGTGAAGTGGAGTGGAATGGAATAGAGTGGAGTGGAATGGAAGGGAATGGAATGGAATGGAATCGAATGGAACAGAATGCAATGGAATGGAATGGAATCGAATGGAATGGAATGGAATGGAAGGGAATGCAATGGAATGGAATCGAATGGAATGGAATTGAATGGCATTGAATGGATTCGAATGAAATGTGGTGAAGTGGAGTGGAGTGGAATGGAGTCAAAAGGAATGGGGTGGAATGGAATTGAATGAAGTAGAGTGCAGTGGAGTGGAACGGACTGGGAAGGAATGGAATTGAACAGAGTGGAGTGGAGTGGAATGGAATGGAATGCAACGGAATGGAATGGAATGGTGAAATGAAATGTGAGCTCCGAGTGTGCACTGCACTCCAACCTGGCTGACACAGTGAGATCGTTTCGAAAGAAAGGAATGGAATAGAATGGATTTAGAATGGAATGGAGTGGAATGGAGTGGAGTGGAGTGGAGTGGCGTGGAGTGGATTGGTGTGGAGTGGAATGGAGTGGTTTGGATAGTTATGCAATGCAAAGGAATGGAGTGGAGTGGAGTGGCGTGGAGTGGCGTGGAATCGAGTAGAATGGAATGGGATGGAATGGAACAGAGTAGAGTGGAGTGGAGTGGAGTGGAAAGGTGTAGAAAGAAATGGAATGGAATGGAAAGGAGTGGAGTGGAGGACAGTTAAGTGGAGTGGATTGGAGTGCAGTGAAATCGAGTGGAATGGAGTGCTGTAGAATGGAGTGGACTGGAGTGGAGTGGAGTAGAGTGGAGTTGAGTGGAAAGGTGTAGAATGAAATGGAATGGAAAGGAGAGGAGTGGAGTGAAGTGGATTTGAGTGGAATGGAAGGTAATGCAGTGGAACGGAGTGGAGTGGAATGGAGTTGAGTGGAGTGGAGTGGAATGGATTTGAGTGGAGTGGAGTAGAGTGGAGTGGAGTGGAATGGAATAGAACGAAATGGAATGGAGTGGAATGGAATGGAATGGAATGGAATGCAATGGAATGGTATTGGAGGGAATGGAATGGAATTGAATGGAATGGAATCGAACGGAATTGAATGGATTCAAATGCAACGGAATGGAAATGAATGGAATGGAATCGAATGGAATGCGGTGAAATGGAGTGGAGTGGAGTGGAGTGGAATGGATTGGAATGAAAAGGGATGGAATGGAAATGAATGGAGTGGAGTGGAGTAGAATGGAGTGGAGTGGAATGGAATGGGAAGGAATGGAATTGAACGGAGGGTAGTGGAGTGCAGTGGAATGAAATGCAATGGAACAGAATCGAATGGAATGCTGAAACGAAATGTGAGCTGAGATTGCACACTGCACTCCAGCCTGGGTGAGAGAGTGAGATCCTGTTGAAAGAAAGGAAGGGAATGGAATGGATTTAGAATGGAAAATAGTGGAACGGATTTAGAATGGAATATAATGGAATGGATTTAGAAAGGAATGTAACGGAATGGAGTGCAGTGGAGTGGAGTGGAGTGGAATGGACTGGAGTGGAGTGGAACGGAATGGTATGGATTGTTATGGAATGGAATGCAATGGAGTGGAATGGAGTGCTGTGGGGTAGAGTGGAGTGGAGTGGAATGGAGTGGAATGGAATGGGATGGAATGGAATGGAGAGGAGTGCAGTGGAATGGAGTGGAAATGTGTAGAATGGAATGGAATGGAGTGGAGTGGAGTGGAGTGGAACTGAGTGGAATGGAATGGAATGGAGTGGAATGGAGTGGAGTGGAGTAGACTTTAGTTTAGTGGAATGGAGTGGAGTGGATTGGAATGAAAGGGAGTGGAGTGTAGTGGAGTGGAGTGGTGAGGAATGGAGTGGACTGGAATGGAATGGAGTGGAGTGGAATGGAGTGGAGTGGAGTGGAATGGAATGGAATGCAATGGATTGCAATGGAATGGAATAGAATGCAATGGAATGGAATGGCATAGAATGATGAAATGAAATGTGAGCTGAGATTGTGCACTGCACACCAGCCTGGGTGAGAGAGTGAGATCCTCTCGAAAGAAAGGAATGCAATGGAATGGATTTAGAAAGAATGGAATGGAGTGGAATGGAATGGAATGGAATGGAATGGATTTAGAAAGAATGGAATGGAATGGAATGGAATGGAATGGAGTGGAATTGAGCGGAATGGAGTGGAGTGGAATGGAATGGAGTGGAGTGGAATGTAATGGAATGGAATCGAATGGAATCAAATCGAATTGAATCAAATCGAATTGAATGGAATCGAGTTGAATGGAATCGAATAGAAAAAATGGATTCAAATGGAATCGAATCAAATGGAATCGAATGGCATCAATGGAATTGAATGGAATGCGGTGAAGAGGAATGGAGTGCAGTGGAATGGAGTGGAATGGAATGGGGTGGAATGGAATTCAATGGAGTGGAGTGGAGTGGAATCGAATCAAACGGAATGGAATGGGAAGGAATGGAATTGACCGGAGTGGAGTGGAGTGGAGTGGAATGGAATGCAATGCAATGGAATGGAATGCATTGGAATAGAATGGAATGGAATGGAATGGAATGGAATGGAATGGAATGGAATGGAATGAGGAAATGAAATATGAACTGAGATTGTGCACCTCAGTGCAGCCTGGGTGATAGAGTGAGACGCATTGGAATAGAATGGAATGGAATGGAATGGAATGGAATGAGGAAATGAAATATGAACTGAGATTGTGCACCTCAGTGCAGCCTGGGTGATAGAGTGAGACCCTGTCAAAAGAAAGGAATGAAAAGAAATGGATTAAGAATGGAATGGAGTGGAGTGGAGTGGGGTGGAGTGGAGTGGAGTGCAGTGGAACGGAGAGGTATAGATTGTTATGGAATGGAATGGAGTGGAGTGGAGGGGGGTGGAATGGAGAGGACTGGAATGGAGTGGAATGGAAGGGGATGGAATGGAATGGAGTGGAGTGGAGAGGAAATGTGTAGAATGGAATGTAATGGAATGGAGTTGAGTGGAGTGGAGTGGAGTTGAGTGGAATGGAATGGAATGGAGTGGAATGGAGTGTAGTGGAATGGAGTGGAGTGGAATGGAGTAGAGTGGGTTGGAGTGGAGTGGAATGGAATGGAATGGAATCGAAAGGAATGACATGGAATGCAATGGAATAGAATGGTGAAATGAAATGTGAGCTGAGATTGTGCACTGCACTCCAGCCTGGGTGACAGAGTGAGATTCCGTCAAAAGAAAGGAATGGAATGGAATGGATTTACAATGGAATGTAATATAATGGAGTGGAGTGGAGTGGAGTGGAGTGGCGTGGAGTGGAGTGGAGTGGAGTTGAGTTGTATGGATTTTTATGGAATGGAATGGAATGGAATGGAGTGGAGTGGAGTGAAGTGGGGTGGAGTGGAGTGGAATGGAGTGGAATGGAATGGTATGGAGTGGAGTGGAATGGAATGGAGTGCAGTAGAGTGGACTGGAGTAGAATGGAGTGGAGTGGAATGGAGTGGAATAGATTGGAGTGGAGTGGCATGGAGTGCAGTGCAATGGAGTGGAGTGGAGTGGAATGGAATGGAACGGAATGAAATGGAATGGAATCGAAAGGAATCATGGAATGGAATGGAATGCGATGAAATGTTGTGGAGAGGAGTGGAATGGAGTGGAATGGAATGGGGTGGAATGGAATTAAATGGACTGGAGTGCAGTGGAGTGGCATGGAGTCGAGTGGAATGGAATGGGAAGGAATGGAATTGAACAGAGTGGAGTTTAGTGGAGTGGAGTGGAATGCAATGGAATGGAATGGTGAAATGCATTGTGAGGTGAGATTGTGCGCTACACTGCAGCTTGGGTGACCTAGTGAGATCCTGTCAAAAGAAACGAATGGAATGGAACAGATTTAAAACGGAATGTAATGGAATGGACTGGAGTGGAGTAGTGTGGAGTGGAGTGGAGTGGAATGGAGTGGTATGGATTCTTACGGAATGGAATGGAATGGAGTGGAGTGGGGTGAAGTGGAGTGGAGTGTAATGGAGTGGAATGGAATGAGATGGAATGGAATGGAGGGGAGTGGAGAGGAGTGGAAAGGTGTAGAATGAAATGTAATGGAGTATAGTGGAGTGGATTGGAGGGGAGTTGAGTGCAGTGGAATGGAGTTGAGTGGAGTGGAATGGAGCAGAGTGGAGTGAAATGGAGTGGAGTGAAGTGGAGTGGAATGGAATGGAGTGGAGTGGAATGGAATGGAGTGGAGTGGAATGGACTGCAGTGGAGTGGAATGGACTGGAGTGGAATGGAATGGACTGGGGTGGAATGGTGTGGAATGGAATGGAGTGCATTGGAGTGGAGTGGAATGCAGTGGAGTGGAATGGAGTAGAATGGACCTGACTGGAGTGGAATGGAGAGGAATGGAATGGAATGGAGTGGAGTGGAGTGGAATGGAGTGCAGTGTAATGGAGTGGAGTGAAGTGGAGTGGAATGGAATGGAATGGAGTGGAGTGGAGTGGAATGGAGTGCAGTGTAATGGAGTGGAGTGAAGTGGAGTGGAATGGAATGGAATGGAATGAAATGGAATGGAATCGAAAGAAATTGGAATGGAATGGAATGGAATGGAATGTGGTGAAATATTGTGGAGTGGAGTGGAATGGACTGGAATGGAATGGGGTGGAATGGAATTCAGTGGAGTGGAGTGGAGTGGAATGGCGAGGAGTGGAATGGGATGGGAAGGAATGGAATTGAACGGAGTGGAGTGGAGTGGAGTGAAGTGGAATGGAATACAATGGAATGGAATGGAGAAATCAAATGTGAGCTGAGATTATGCACTGCAATCCAGCCTGGGTGACCTAGTGAGATCCTGTCAAAAGAAAGGAATGGAATGGAATGGATTTGAAATGGAAGGTAATAGAATTGAGTGGAGTAGAGTGGAATAGCGTGGAGTGGAGTGGAGTGGAATGGAGTTGTATGGATTCTTATGGAATCGAATGGAATGCAGTGGACTGGAGTGGGGAGTAGTGGAGTGGAATGGAGTGGAATGGAATGAGATGAAATGTAATGGAGTGGAGTGGAGTGGAGTGGAATGGTGTAGAATGGATTGGAATGGAGTGGAGTGGAGTGGATTGGATATGAGTGGAGTGGATTGGAGTGCAGTGGAATGGAGTTGAATGGATTGGAGTGGAATGGAGTGGAGTGGAGTGGAGTGCAATGGAATGGAATGGAATCGAATCGAATCAAATGGAATGGAATGGAATCGAATGGCATCGAATGGAATCGATTGGAATGCGGTGAAGTGGAGTGGAAAGGTATAGAATAGAATGCAATGGAGAGGAGTGGAGTGGAGTTTAGTGGAGTGGATTGGAGTGCAGTGGAATGGAGTGGAGTGTATTGGAGTAGAGTGGAGTGTAGTGGAATGGAATAGAATGAAACAGAAGGGAGTGAAGTGGAATGGAACGGAATGGAAGGCAATGGAATGGAATGGAATGGAATTGAATCGAATCAAATCGAATGGAATCAAATGGAATTGAATGGAGTTGAAAGCAATGGAATGGAAATGAATGGAACGGAATCAAATGGAATGCGGTGAAATGCAGTGGAGTGTACTGGAATGGAGTGGAATGAAAAGGGGTGGAATAGAAATGAATGGAGTGGAGTGGAGTGGAGTAGAATGGAGTAGAGTGGAAAGGAATGGGAAGGAATGGAATTGAACGGAGTGGAGTGGAGTGGAGTGGAATGAAATGCAATGGAATGGAATCAAATGGAATGCTGAAATGAAATGTGAGCTGAGATTGCGCACTGCATTCCAGCCTGGGTGACAGTGTGAGACCCTGTCGAAAGAAAGGAAGGGAATGAAATCGATTTAGAATGGAATATAATGGAATGGATTTAGAATGGAATGTAATGAAATGGGGTACAATGGAGTGGAGTGGAGTGGAGTGGAATGGAGTGGAGTGGAATGGATTGGAATGGAATGGAATGGAATCGAATGGAATGAAAAGTAGTGAAATGGAGTGGGGTGGAATGGCATGGAATGCAGTCGAGCGGAGTGGAGTGAAATGGAGTGGAGTGGAATGACATTGAGTGGAATGGAATGGAATGGAGTGGAATGCCATAAAATGGAAGGGAATGGAGTGGAGTGGAGTGGATTGGAATAGAGTGGAATGGAGTGGAGTGGAGTGGAGTGGAATGGAGTGGAGTGGAATTGAGTGGAATGGAATGGAATGGATTGGAATCAAATGGAATGGAATCAAATGGAATGGAATGGAATTGAATGGAATGGAATTGAATGTCATCGAATGGAATTGAATGCAATGTGGTGAAGTGGAGTGGAGTGGAATGGAATGGGGTGGAACGAAATTTAATGGAGTGGAGTGAAGTGGAGTGGAATGGAGTGGAGTGGAATGGACTGGGAAGGAATGGAATTGAACGGAGTGGAGTGGAGTGGTGTGGAATGGAATGCAATGGAATGGAATGGAATGGACTGGAATGGTGAAATGATATGTGAGCTGAGACTGTGCACTGTACTCCAACCTGGGTGACAGAGTGAGATCGTGTCATAAGAACGGAAAGGAATGGAATGGATTTACAATGGAATGTAATGGAATGGAGTGGAATGGAGTGGCGTGGAGTGGATTGGAGTGGAGTGGAATGGAATGGTATGGATTGTTATGGAATGGAATTCAATGGAGTGGAGTGGAGTGCTGTGGGGTGGAGTGGAATGGATTTGAATGGAGTGGAATGGAATGCGATGTAATGGAATGGAGTGGAGTTGAGTGGAGTGGAGTGGAAAGGTGTAGAATGGAATGGAATGGAGTGGAGTGGAGTGGAGTGGAATTGAGTGGAGTGGAATGGAATCGAGTGGAATGGCGTGGAGTGGAATAGAGTGGAGTGGAGTGGAGTTTACTGGAATGGAGTGGAGTGGATTCGAATGAAATGGAGTGGAGTGGAGTGGAATGGAATGGAGTGGACTGGAATGGAGTGGAGTGGAATGGAGTGGAGTGGAGTGGAGTGGAATGGAATGGAATGCAATGGAATGGAATGGAATCGAATGCAATGGAGTGTACTGGCATGGAATGGTGAAATGAAATGTGAGCTGAGATTGTGCACTGCCCTCCAGCCTGGGTGAGAGAGTGAGATCCCGTCGAAAGAAAAGAATGGAATGGAAAGGATTTAGAATGGAATGGAATGAAATGGAATGGAATGGAATGCGGTGGAATGGAATGGAATGGGGTGGAATGGAATGCGGTGGAATGGAATGGAATGGGGTGGAATGGAATGGAATGGGGTGGAATGGAGTGGAGTGGAATGGAATGGAAGGGAATGGAATCGAATGGAATAGAATCGAATCGAATGGAATAGAATAAAATGGAATCAAATGGAAAAAATGGAATCGAAAGGAATTGAATGGAATCGAATCAAATGGAATCGAATGGCATTGAATGGAATATAATGGAATATGGAGAACTGGAATGGAGTGGAGTGGAATAGAGTGGAATGGAATGGGGTGGAATGGAATTCAATGGACTGGAGTGGAGTGGAATGGAATCGAATGGAATGGAATGGGAAGGAATGGAATTGAACGGAGTGCAGTGGAGTGGAGTGGAATGGAATGCAATGGAACGGAATGGAATGGAATGGTGAAATGAAATGCGAGCTGAGATTCTGCGGTGCAATGCAGCCCAGGTGATGTAGTGTGATCCTGTCCAAAGAAAGGAATGGAATTGAATGGATTTAAAATAGAATGCAATGGAATGGAGTGGAGTGGAGTGGATTAGCGTGGAGTGGAGTGGAGTGGAGTGGAGGGGAGTGGAATGGAGTGGAATGGAATGGGAAGGAATGGAATTGAACAGAGTGGAGTGGAATGAAATGCAATGGAATGGAATAGAACTGAATGGTGCAATGAAATGTGAGCTGAGATTACGCACTGCACTCTAGCCTGGGAGAAAGAGTGAGATCCTGTTGAAAGAAAGGAAGGGAATGGAATGGATTTAGAATGCAATATAATGGAATGGATTTAGAATGTAACGTAATGGAATGGAGTAGACTGGAGTGGAGTGGAGTGGAGAGGAATGGAGTGCAGTGGAATGGAATGGAATGGAAAGGAATGGAGTGAAAAGAAGTGAAATGGAGTGGGGTGGAATGGCATGGAATGGAGTCGAGCAGAGTGGAGTGGAATGGAGTGGAGTGCAGTGGAATGGAATTGAGTGGAATGGAATGGAATGGAATGGAGTGGAATGGAATATAATGGAAGGGAATGGAATGGAGTGGAGTGGAGTGGAGTGGAATGGAGTGGAATGGAGTGGAGTGGAATGGAATGGAATGGAAAGGAATGGAGTGAAAATAAGTGAAATGGAGTGGGGTGGAATGGCATGGAATGGAGTCGAGCAGAGTGGAGTGGAATGCAGTGGAGTGCAGTGGAATTGAATTGAGTGGAATGGAATGGAATGGAATGGAATGGAGTGGAATGGAATATAATGGAAGCGAATGGAATGGAGTGGAGTGGAGTGGAATGGAGTGGAATGGAGTGGAGTGGAGTGGAGTGGAATGGAGTGGAATGGAGTGGAGTGGAGTGGAGTGGAATGGAATGGAATGGATTGGAATTGAATGGAATGGAATAGAATGGAATGGAATGGAATCAAATCGAATGGAATGGAATTGAATGGCATCGAATTGAATTGAATGGAATGTGGTGTAGTGGAGTGGAGTGGAGTGGAATGGAGTGGAATGGAATGGGGTGGAATGAAATTTAATGGAGTGGAGTGAAGTGGAGTGGAATGGATTGGAATGGAATGCACTGGGAAGGAATGGAATTGAATGGAGTGGAGTGGAGTGGTGTGGAATGGAATGCAATGGAATGGAATGGACTGGAATGGTGAAATGATATTTGAGCTGAGATTGTGCACTGCACTCCAACCTGGGTGACAGAGTGAGATCCTTTCGTAAAAAAGGAAGGGAATGGAATAGATTTACAATGGAATGTAATGGAATGAAGTGGAGTGAAGTGGCTGGGAGTGGAGTGGAGTGGAGCAGAATGGTATGGATTGTTATAGAATGGAATGCAATGGAGTGAAGTGGAGTGCTGTGGGGTGGAGTGGAGTGGAGTGGAATGGGATGGAATGGAATGGAGTGGAGTGGAGTGCAGTGAAGTGGAAAGGTGTAGAATGGAATGAAATGGAATGGAGTGGACTGGAATTGAGTGGAGTGGAATGGAATGGAGTGGAATGGAGTGTAGTGGAGTGGAATGGAGTGGAGTGGAGTTTAGTGAAATGGAGTGTAATGGAGTGGAGTGGATTGGAATGAAAGAGAGTGGAGTGGATTGGAATGGAGTGGACTGGAATGGAATGGAGTGGAGTGGAATGGAGTGAAGTGGAGTGGAGTGGAGTGGAATGGAATGGAATGCAATGGAGTGGAATGGAATGGGATGGAATGGAATGAAATGGAATAGAATGGCATGGAATGGTGAATTGAAATGTGAGCTGAGATTGTGCACTGCACTCCAGCCTGGGTGAGAGAGTGAGATCCTGTCAAAAGAAAGGAATGGAATGGAATGGATTTAGAATGTAATAGAATGGAATGGAGTGGAATGGTATGAGGTGGAATGGAGTGGAGTGCAATGGAGTGGAGTGGAATGGAGTGGAGCAGAATGGAATGGAATGGAATGGAATCGAATGGAATCGAATCGAACCGAATGGAATCGAATCGAATGGAATCAAATGGAATCAAACGGAATAGAATGGAAAAAATGGAATCAAATGGAATTGTATGGAATCGAATCGAATGGAAACAAATGGCATTGAATGGAATCGAATGGAATGCGCTGAAGTGGAATGGAGTGGAATGGAATGGGGTGGAATGGAATTCAATGGAGTGGAGTGGAGTGGAATGGAATTGAATGGAATGGAATCGGAAGGAATGGAATTGAACGGAGTGGAGTGGAGTGGAGTGGAATGGAATGGAATGCATTGGAATGGAATAGAATGCAATGGAATGGTGAAATGAAATATGAGCTGAGATTGTGCAGTGCAGTGCAGCCTGGTTGATAGAATGAGATCCTGTTGAAATAAAGGATTGGAATGGAATGGATTTAGAATGGAATGTAATGGAATGGAGTGGAGTGGCGTGGAGTGGAGTGGAGTGCAGTGGAATGAAGTGGTATGGATTGTTATGGAACGGAATGTAATGGAGTGGAGTGTATTGGAGTAGGGTGGAATGGAGTGGACTGGAATGGAGTGGAATGGAATGGGATGGAATGGAATGGAGTGGAGAGGAGTGGAAATTTATAGAATGGAATGGAATGGAATGGAGTTGACTGGAGTGGAGTGGAGTTGAGTGGAGTGGAATGGAATGGAGCATAGAGGAATGGAGTGGAATGGAGTGGAGTGGGGTGGAGTGGAGTGGAATGGAATGGAATGGAATGAAATGGAATGGAATTGAAAGGAATCAAATGGAATGGAATGGAATGGAATGGAGTGGAATGGAATGGAATGGAATGGAATGGAATGGAGTGGAATGGAATGGAATGGAATGGAATGGTGACATGAAATGTTAGCTAAGATTGTGCAGTGAACTCCAGCCTGGGTGACAGAGTGAGATCCCGTCAAAAGAAAGGAGTGGAATGGAATGGATTTACAATGGAATGGAATGGGATTGAGTGGAGTGGAGTGGCGTGGAGTGGAGTGGAGTGGAATTGAGTGGTATGGATTGTTATGGAATGGAATGGAATGGAATGGAATGGAGTGGAGTGGAGTGGAGTGGGGTGGAGTGGAGTGGAATGGAGTGGAATGGAATGGGATGGAATGGTATTGAGTGGAGTGGAATGGAGTGGAATGGTGTAGAATGGAGTGGAATGGAATATAGTGGGTTGGAGTGGAGTGGAGGGGAGTTGAGTGCAGTGGAATGGAATGGAGTGGAACGGAGTGGACTGCAGTGAAATGGAGAACACTGGAGTGGAGTGGAATGGAGTGGAGTGGAGTGAAGTGGAGTGGAATGGAATGGAGTGGAGTGTAATGAAATGGAGTGGATTGGAATGGACTGGAGTGGAGTGGAATGGACTGGCGTGGAATGGAATGGACTGGAGTGGAATGGTATGGGGTGGAGTGGAATGGAATTGAGTGCAGTGGAATGTAGTGGAATTGAGTGGAGTGGAATGGAGTGGAATGGACTGGAGTGGAGTGGAATGGAGTGGAATGGAATGGAATGGGGTGGAGTGGAGTGGAATGGAGTGCAGTTCAATGGAGTGGAGTGGAATGGAATGGAATGAATTGGAATGGAATCGAAAGGAGTCAAATGGAATGGAATGGAATGGAGTGGAATGGAACAGAATGCAGTGAAATGTTGTGGAGTGGAGTGGAATGGTGTGGAATGGAATGGGGTGGAATGGATTTAAATGGAGTGGAGTGGAGTGGAGTGGAGTGGAATGGAATGGAATGAATTGGAATGGAATTGAAAGGAATCAAATGGAATGGAATGGAATGGAGTGGAATGGAACAGAATGTGGTGAAATGGTGTGGAGTGGAGTAGAATGGAGTGGAATGGAATGGGGTGGAATGGAATTCAATGGAGTGGAGTGGAATGGAGTGGAGTGGAATGGAAAGGGAAGGAATGGAATGGAATGGAACGGAGTGGAGTGGAGTGGAGTGAAGCGGAATGGAATGCAATGGAATGGAATGGAATGGAGTGGAATGGAATGGAATGGAATGGAATGGTGAAATGAAATGTGAGCTGAGATTGTGCACTGCACTCCAGCCTGGGTGACCTAGTGAGATCCTGTCAAAGGAAAGGAATGGAATTGAATGGATTCAAAATGGAATGGAATGGAAGGGAATGGAATGGAATGGAATGGAGTGGAATAGAGTGGATTATCATGGAGTGGAGTGGAGTGGAGTGGAGTGGAATGGTGAGGTATGGATTCTTATGGAATGGAATGGAATGGAATGGAGTGCAGTGGAGTGCAGTGGGGTGTAGTGGAGTGGAGTGGAATGGAGTGGAATGGAATGGGATGGAATGGAATGGAGTGGAGTGGAAAGGTGTAGAATGGAGTGGAATGGAATGGAGTGGAGTGGATTGGAGTTGAGTGGAGTGGATTGGAGTGCAGTGGAATGGAGTGGAGTGGAATGAAGTGGAGTGGAGTGGAGTGGAATGGAGTGGAATGAATGGAGTGAAATGCAATGTAATTGAATCAAATGGAATCAAACGAAATGGAATGGAATGGTATCGAATGGAATCGATTGGAATGCGGTGAAGTGGAGTGGAATGGAGTGGAATGAAGTGGAATGAAATGGGGTAGAATGGAAGTGAATGGAGTGGAGTGGAGTGGAGTGGAAGGTAGTGGATTGGAATGTAATGGGGAGGAATGGAATTGTACGGAGTGGAGTGGAATGAAATGGAATGCAATGGCATGGAATGGAATGGTGAAAAGAAATGCGAGCTGAGATTGTGCACTGCACTCCAGCCTGGGTGACAGAGTGAAATCCTGTCGAAAGAAAGGAAGGGAATGAAGTGGATTTATTATGGAATGTAATGGAATGGATTCAGAATGGAATGGAATGCAATGTAGTGGAGTGGAGTGGACTGGAGTGGAGTGGAATGGAATTGAGTGGAGTGGAATGGAATGGAATGGAGTGGAGTGGAATGGAATGGAATTGAGTGGAGTGGAATGGAATGGAATGGAGTGGAGTGGAATGGAATGGAATGGAGTGGAGTGGAATGGAATGGAATGGAATGGAATGGAATGGAATGGAGTGGAATAGAGTGGAGTGGAATGGAGTGGAATGGAGTGAAGTGCAGTGGAATGGAGTGGATTGGAGTGGAATGGAATGGAGTGGAATGGAGTGGAGTGGAGTAGAATGGAGTGAAGTGGAATGGAATGCGGTGAAGTGGAGTGCAGTGGAGTGGAATGAAGTGGAATGGAATGGGGTGGAATGGAATTGAATAGCGTGGAGTAGAGTGGAGTGGAATGGAGTGTAGTGGAATGGAATTTCGCCGTAGATAAAAACTAGTATTTCCGCCTACCATTGAGTGTACTTATAGCTAACCAAAATGGCACTCTGTCTCGAGAATATAGATTTGCCTAGAGGTATCCTATTGCAGTCAAAGAAAGAGCAATGAGGTATAGAAGGTTAGTGATGGAGACACCAAAGCTGCATTTTACAAAAAAACAATGTAAAATTTTACGGATTGGTTCTGCTAACTTACTACAGTTTACATTCCTCTCAGGTGGCAGAATTGTTGAGTTTTTTCTTAAGATAGAAAAGCAATTCAAATAATCTGAAATCTCCACAAGACGGATAAGAAGCACAAGAGAAACTATTCTAGGCAGGAAGTCAATCCTTTCAACCATCTGTGCTCCATAGAAACAATTGTCTGCACTGGGAGTCATATGAGGTACAGACAAGAGCCAGACCTCTGATCCTCTCATTTGTGATTTCAGAAGAAATTACCAGTCAACTGAGTAATTCAGTGACTAAAGTGCACATTTGGCACTGAAAGAGGTTAGACGGATAACTATGTGTATCACCATATTCATGAAGCTGGAATATTTTCCATTACTCCTATCATATCCGAATGGAAGATTTTAAAAGTTCTCTCATCTTGTAAGATGGATATGAAAGAACATTTTCTGAGAAATGTAATTATTAACACACCTGCGAGGTGGATGGAAGAGAAAAAAAAGAATAATCATCTTGAGTTCTTCTCCTTGATAAGACAACTCACTAAAAACAGAGAGAGAAAAATACATGTTTAAAATAATTAACCAGAAGAAGACAACTCTAGAGTTTTTAAATGGCTGATAAGATTTTAATTTGCTGCATGTTGAAAATAACTATATTGCTTGTGTTTTAAGGCACATAATGAGCAATTATATCACACATGATAGATTCAGCAGTAAAATATTATCCTTTAACAGCTGGTACTCATAAAAGCATAGCACAATGTGAAGATGGAATTTGCTAAAATAAACCATCTTCTGAAAACTACTATTCTGTAAATTTAAAAACAAAGTTTATATGTTATTTGTCTTATTTAATAGGTCTGTGAAAAAAATGAGATATTTGAAAAGTAGGTGCTACCTTAATTAGTTCTTTATATTAGACAGCTGGTTACAGTAATGCCCAGTAAGGTGCTACATACAAATATTGCTAAATTTTCTGCATATACTATGTATTTAGCTTAAATTATTTGAAATTTTATAGTTAAAGTAACAAATGTATATTTAAATGTTTTGACACAAATTGCAAATATACCTTTAAAAAGCGTTTTACACTCTAAATATTATTTGTCACCTATATATTTGTCTTTTCTCTATAGGAAAGTTTAAATTATTCCCTTGAAGCTTTAATTATTGCAGTCTATAAAACAAACTGATAATGTTCAAATCAATAGGAAAAAAAGGTTTACAGATATGTGAACAAGTATGCACTTGGAGTTTAAATAATATATATATAAATATATATACAAATATTTGTATATTATAAATAGATATACAAATATATACTATATATATAAAAACTCCAGGAATGGCAAGGTAGTCAACACGTCTATGCAGTCTTGAGGTTACAGAAAACACAGACCTGTAGGTTGGTCAATCAGTCTTTGCGGAAGACAACTGATGACAAGGAAGACAGAGGAGCCTGGCAGCAGAGGTAGTCTTGTTACACGGATGAAACCTCACAGGGAGCAGCCCTCCTCTTGGGAAGTATAGATAAGAAATGGTTTTTAGAAATGTAAACGTGCCAGACTCAGTTAATCTTTCCTAAACACAGACAAGGGAGTATCTCAGGGAAAGCCTGTCTATATCAATGCAGATTTTATCTACAAATGCAAATCTCCCCAACAAACACAACTTTTCAGCTATTCTTGTAGAAGAAGCTATTTCCAGTCTTCCGAGTAGCCATCTTGAAATATGTCAAAAAGTTGGCCAGGTGCACGCCTGTAATCCCAGCATTTTGTGAGGCTGAAGTGGGTAGATAACCTGAAGTCAGGAGTTGGAGACCAGCCTGACCAACATGGTGAAACGCCGTCTCTACTAAATACAAAATATTAGCCGAGTGTGGTGGCGCATGCCTCTAATGTCAGCTACTTGAGAGGCTGAGCTAGGAGAATTACTTGACCCTGGGAGGCTGAGGTTGCAGTGAGCCAAGATTGTGCCATTGCACTCCAGCCTGGGCAATAAAAGCAAAACTCCATCTCAAAAATAAAAGTATTTTAGGGTAATATTTTGAGTATCTTTACCTCCATATGTACAATAAATATTATTGTGATTTTTAATCTTTAAACTTCTGTGGAGAAAACACAGGTGTGATTTCTAGTGTAGCTGAACATCACATATATTTGACAATATTGCACTTTGTGTGTGTGTGTGTGTGTGTAGCTACTCTTTACCTTTGTTCTCACTTAATGATTACATATTAACAATTAATACACTATCATGTATGTTTTGCAATATTTCTCCATGTTATGCTTTAAATTAGTTTAATCATGCCCCTATAATGTGTACACTTTAACCCTTGACTATAGGTCTCAATCTTACTTTGGCTCCTGTATTTGAATTTACGATAATAAAGTCCTACAGCTAAAAAGGATTATATAAACTAATCTACATTTTTACTAGTATTCTGGTGTCATTTTAAATTATGTAATGAAATCAAATTTTAATTTGGATTATTGTTATCTGAGTTAAGGATCTAAATTTTTAATTTTCTTATAGATGTTACATAACTATTTCTGAACCATATATTGACTAATCTGCCCTTTATATGATGTGCATTATAAGAGCTTGGGATTGATTCATTTGCAAAGATGAATGCTTGAGAAGTAGATATTTAATCTTAACATTTCAAAATCTACTGGATAACCTAGAATTGAAAAATAGCCTACAGGTTGAAAAACTCCTGTAGTGAAGAAAGAAAATAACTAATATAAAGTGACAATATAAATATTATAAGTATTTATTTTATTATTGCCCTGAAATTTGATGATACAAACATGTAATATCTACATATCATCCATATATCAGGTCATAAAAAATCAATGCATTCTTCAAAAATTTAGCATAACAGAAAATGCACTCTCTCTCCTTGATGGAATTAAGTTACAAATAAAGTAAAAATAAGTAGATAAGTAGATGGAAGTAGATGTTTAAAATCAAAGAAAAATATTTGTTTTGGATAACATAAAATCTCAATTGACAATTCCAATATTTCAAGAACTTTGAGCTGTCAACCGGTGGAGAGTTTTCCCCAGGAGACATTTGTCAATGTCTAGGGTTATTGTGGGGATGTCAAGACTGGTGGAGGTGTGAAATTTAGAGGTCAAACGAATCACCTAGCATTTCTAGGGCAGCCTCCCACAACAAAGAATTCTCTGGTCCTAAAGGAAAGTACACCAAGGTTGAGAAACCATAATATAGAAAGTAAACACTATGTAGCTATTCCAAGTGCTCAGGAAAACACATCAGTGCCCTCGAGGGGAAAAGTGTAAACATTTTAATTGCTGTACATGGTGACACAAATCCATGTTGTTAATCTAAGTGGAACAGGCTGAAGCACAAAACGTAATTCAAAGAGTTTACTTGAGCCAAAATGAGGACAGCTGCCTGGAAGAAACAGACCCAAGTATCCTTGGATATGAACTCCATCTGGAGCTTTGAAACAAGCAGTTTCTTAAATGCAAAAAAGGGATAAGAAGTGGGATGATGCAAAGAGGTTTGTCACAAATTCTCATTGGCTTATGGAAATAACATTTATTTGTGACTGCATATACACTGTTACACTATTATTGGGTGTGGATTGTAGTGTCTGGTGTGGCGTTATTGGTTAATTTATAGCTACTGTGGCAACAGCAAGCAGCCTAGATGAACACACAGCTCAAAGAGGAGCAGGACAGAACTGCTGTCTCATTTGAATAACTCTCTGGGCCTGGTTATTTCAAAGGACTTGCGTTTCTCACATGAAAGTTATTTTCTTTTCTCAATGTCAATAAATGAGAATAACTAGACATAAAATAGATCTTTTCGAGGATGAAGTAAATGGTATAAAAAACAAAACCCAAGCTGACCAGAAATCATAGAGGGAAGAAAAGGTTATAAATATATGGATTTTTCAAAGTGATTTTAAGCTATTAGGAATCAGTTAAATGTTGGGGTATTTTGTCTGAGTATAGGCTAAAGGAGAATGTCCCTTTTGCCTTCTGAAGTTTCCCTGAAAATCACTAATAGGAGGCAGATAAATAGTAGAAAAGGCATACAGGTTTCTGCAATGTGTGTACACTGGAGCCCTTAGAATGAAGACCCACACACAAGATGGGTGCAGAAGCTTGTCTACCACATGAAGTTTACAGAAAGAATGGGGTCTTGGATCACAGGGGAAAAAAAAAGATTATGTGAGAAAAGGACCCTGACTAGCAACAGTGGACTTATTACGTAGGTGAAACCTCACTGGGAGCAGTCCTCAGAGAGAATAGAGAGAAAATGTTTCTTTCAGACCTTTGGAGACCTCAGACGCTCAGTTAACCTTTCCTAGATCCAGACAAATTAGCAGACCTCAGAGAAAGCCTGGCTGCATCAAAGTAGATTCTCTACAGATGCAAATCTCCCTAAGACAGTTTTGCAGCTAAGTTTGCATTTCCAGCCCTTCTGAATAGCCATTTTGATATATATCACGGAAATACATTTTGGGGTAAAATATATTGGATTCCTTCATACAGCTATAAAACATACAGAAATAATTTTTGTCAATGTCTACTACAAATCCAATATAGCAGTAATTATAAAACCCACCAGATATTGAAGAAAAAATATGTAGAGTACATCACTTACAAATATTGATACTAAAATGCCAAATAAAATAAAAATAATATCCAACAATATTTGAAACAGTAAGACAAGAAATTGGCAAAAACAAAAAACAAAAACAAAAACAAAAAGCAAATATCCACCTTGGGGATGAAAGTGTGATTCCAAATTTGGTGATCCAATAATATTAATAATCATATTGATTACTCCAAATAAACAATAAATAGGGGATTCTCAGTACATGCTAAAATATGTTTGTTTAAAGGTAATATTCATGTCTTTAAAGATTTTAAATGCTATAAAGAGTCTGATATTCTATATGCAAACGTGTATATGTCTATTAGAAGAAGAGAGGCTTGATTTTCATATGTTACTACATAGAGATAGAGAAATGGATAGATTAATTTGCATATTCATAGAGAAAGCATAAAATAGAAATTTACTATCATACTTAAAGGAATTTAAATTCAACAATAAAATAATTCAAAGGTAAAATTTTAAATATTTTTAACAGTTACATTATTATTAGATAATATAATAATTGTGAAAATATTCAATGCTAAAATAAGATAGAATGTCTAAACCTCAGTATTAAAACCAGTATAAATATTTGCTGGTTTATACAAGGAAAATTCAAGCTCAACCTAAAATTATGTAGGAAATAAAAGAAAAATTTTAAGGGAGCTCTTTAATAACACAAACATATATATATATATACACACACATATAACATGTATACATGTTATATGGGATAAATACAGATTTAACATGTTATATCTATATTTGTCTCTATCTATGACTACAGCTGTATGTATCTACATTTCTATATATTTACTCAGTGATATAAATATAGACTGGAATAAATATGAAGGCCCACATGATTCTTGGATAAAAAGAATTTAGTATCATAAAGATAAATTCTTTCCAAAATCACCTATGAATCCACAACAATATACAGTTTCATTAGTATAATTTAAAATTTTTAAATAAATTCCAAGATTCATTTAAGGGAATATACATGTATACCAGCAGCAAAGAAAGAAGTAAGAGTGCACTAAACTAACTTGCTATTAAAATACATTTTTAAACATAGTAACTAAAACTGAGCAGTACTGATTTGGAGTACTGGAATTTAGGTATATGGGATCTCAAAAGCATAGAGCTCAAAGGAGACCCCTGTATGCACGAGAGCTTAGGACGTGCTTTAGAAGGCATTACCAAACCACGGGCTAAGTTATTTTAGTGTCTTAGTCTTACTAGGTTTGAAAAGCCAGAGAAAAGACTCAAGGCCACCATATAAGAGCAAAATAAAAGGACAGGGAGAGAATGTGAAGATACTGAAACATTTTACATAAAGTAGTATAAAACATACTTTAAAGAAAATGTAAAGTTTAGGATATACATCAAAATCAGCAAAACCACTAAATAAATAAATAGGCATTGTAAAGTAGCAAGAGAAAATTTAAATGGATTTCTAAAAAATATAGACACCTATGATTTTTAAAATATGTTTAAGAAATCCCGTATTTCACAGGGCAGCCTTTCACAACATAGATATATTAGGACATAAAGGTCCTTCTGTTTTTAATTTAGTAGTGTTTATAGGGTTAAAATTGTTTTCTACCCTTGTCTTTTGTCTGATGGTGCAAAAAATTTTCATGAGCATGTACTTCTGAATGCCTGATGGATTGACATATATAATATGCTGCTAGTATTAAAATATGTGACAGAAAACGCATCCAAACTTCTTACTGTTTGCATAAATTCTAGGTTTCTCCTATTTACCTCAAGCACGTATGGAGCAAATTCTTACCTTTTAATATTGCCATGGCATTCACATTGAACGTAAGTTGAACTCTCTCATATGGTAGCTGGGTTCAGATTCCCTTGACAATTCCTCACAGTTCCTCAGTGTGGCTGGCCCAGATATTGACCCTACACAGTTGCCTCCTCCTGGTGACTACCCGCTATGGAACCGTTGGATACAACCTACCTGACTCACCCCACAGACCTCACAGCACACATGGACAGCTCCCAAACGCCAGAGTGACATGCTCAGTTGCAGCAGGAGCCAAGAAATATGCCTGCTGGCACTCACCCCACTGACTAGAGCCCCGTGGAAAACATTTGGGTAGTGTTCTGGGCCCAATAAAGGCTGGAGTCCCACAGACCCCTTTTCTCTCTCTTGCTCACCACTCGCCTTCCCCATTTTGTTCATCCCTATGAAGTGTGCTACAGTATTAGTCCATTTTCACACCACCGGTAAAGACATGCCCAAGACTGGGTAATTTCCAGAAGAAAGAGGTTTAATAGATGCACAGTTCCTCATGGCTGGGTAGGCCTCACAATCATGGCGCAAGGTAAAAGGCATGTCTCACGTGGCAGCAGACAAGAGAGCTTGTGCAGGGAAACTCCCCTTTATAAAACCATCAGATCTTGTGAGACTTATTCACTATCAGAAGAACAGCGTGGGAAAGACCTGTCCCCACGATTCAATTACCTCCAACCTGTTCCCTCTCACAACATGTGGGAATTCAAGATGAGATTTGGCTGAGGACACGGCTAAACTCTCTTCTCAGCTACCCTCTTCTCTCTGGATCTGTGAGTAATAAACCACTTCTGTGATTTCCCATGTTTGGCCCTGTGACCTCCATGTGTCTAAGCTGACCTACACTGGAACCTAACTCTCCTCCTGGCCAGGGTCTCTGAGAGTGGCTCTTGTCAGAAATACACAGGGCACAGGTCAGGCAACATTCAATAGGCATCTCCTAGTCTCAACAGATGTTCTGTGAGAGGGAGGCCTGGTCGTGGGATGCACACCTGGCCACTGCTGGGGTAAGGAAGTGTCCTGTGAAAGGCACATGTTAAGCATCCACAACTCCCTGACCAGAACCCCAGAAAGGCAGGGCTCCAATTGACAGCCAATCTCCAGAGACAAACCTCATGCCCTAACTGGAGGAAAATAAAACTGTAAAAATTTGAATTTATCTTACTATTTCAATGATCCAGTAAAGACATTCTATGCCTGTACACCACATATTTTCTTCCATTGTGGATATATTTTAGATAGAATTTTATATCTGGCTTTCACTTTAGCCTGGTCCCTATCTCAAGCATAAGGTAAAGATTTTCCATGGGTTCTTTTCTGGTACTACTAACTGCCAGTGTGGGCTCATGTCCTAGTCTGTCTTGAGGGAATCCCCCTATTCATTATTGTCAGAGTGAGACTGTTAACTCTTGATTTCCCTGGACAACTTCATTGCATGACTTCTAATATGATTTTTAAATATATCCTTTAGTGGACAATAAATTACATAGGTATCTGAGTAAGAGATACGGTCAGGAAGAGGCATTGCCTCATTCAGCTTTTCTGTGTGGTGAACTTGCATATGTTCTCCTCACCCACCAGTCACCTCTAAAACGTATTGTTCCAAGACAACAAGCAGAACTCGAGTGTGTATCTTTCATCACGGGATTTGTCTTTGCTCCATAAAGCTTAATGCTTAATAGGGTTTCTGTTAGCATTTTCTCTATTTATTTTCCCATAAAATATCACAGGCCTTCTTCATATGGAATTATGGGTGATTTCCTTCAATCTGCATCATATCAAGTTGAGGTTCATGTTGATGGAAAGTAAAACATACATTTAAAATATCAGTAATGATATTTTCCCCTCCTTCTTAGCACATGTGCTTATGAGAGTCATTGTAATGCAATTCTAGTCTCATGCTTTGATCATTCCTATGATGAAAATAACATTTTTAGATAAAATATCTGAGTTTTATGAGGCCTTTTATATATGATGTGATAGAATATCGGCAGACCATACTTTTTTTCTAGTTTTCCATGCAATTCTATCATTGTTTCATCTTTACTCCTACCAGAGTAATTTTCCAGAATAGATATCTTGTCATTCTTCCAGAATAGATATCTTGTCAACAGTAAACAATATTTACTGTTGTTATCAGTAAATAAGTGAAACGAAAAGCTAGATTATATAATTTATCTAGAACAAGAAAGCAGAATTGAATCTATATTCATTAATGAGACTAAGCAGTCAATTACACAGATAGGCATTTTACATTTTCAAGATCATATGGACCCATTGTCAGATATATTATTATTTATGTCTACATGGACATCACCTGTGCATATTTATGTAGAAATCAATGAGAGCTTATTTTTATTTGTATTATATATTTTTTTTGAGATAGGGTCTTGCTTTGTTGCCCAGGCTGGGATACAGTGGTGCAATCACTGCTCACTGCAGATTCAACCTCCCAAGTTCAAGCAATCCTTCCACCTTGGCCTCCCAAATAGCTAGGACAACAGGTGCACATCACCATGTCCACCTTTTTTGTTTTTAACTTTTGATAGAGACTGGGTCTTCCTATGTTGCCCAGGTTGCTCCTGAACTCCTGGGCTCAAGGAATCCTCTCATTTCAGCCTCTTCAACTGCTGGTATTACAAGCATGAGCCACCATATGGGCTGGAAGCTGATTTTTAAAATACTGAGATCATATAGATGACAGCACCTGAAAAATAGACAACACCAAGCTTTATGTTAAAAGGTGTGAGGACATCAATATTTTTGTGGATATTGGGGAGGAAAACATAAGTAAAACCAGTGAGTTAAAGCTGTTGCTTCAAACGTTGGCTTTAATTCAACAAATGTTCTCTGTGGTGATAGTATGTATGTAACCATGCTATGCCCATTCAGAGATGCAGTAGAGGGAAGAATTTCTCAAAGACAACTGTTCTAAGATTGAAATTAAACTGTACTGGGTTTGAAAAGAGAAAGTCCAGGAATTACCAAATATTTTAGATATCAGATAAAAGAGAGTGCCAGGTATGCGATGATAATCAGCAATGGTTGCCCACACAATATAACAAATCAGTATTTGAATTAGCTTTTGAATTACAAGGACAAATGGATCAAGTCTTGACTCTCTAGTAGATAAATCTTATTAGGCTGAGATGTGTTTTCGCCTGTTTTTCCACAAGGAGATTGCAAATTTGCAAACCTCAGCTGCTCTCATTTTATGCTCTCACAAAGCCAAAAGCTGAAGTTCATCAATCAGTGTGTCTAACTGTTCACTAGTTATATACCATTTTGTAGTTTAGGCTATCTTTCCAACTTCCTAAATCATCACCTTCATTTGACCTTATTTTTTTCCACTATCACTTCTTTATTGACCATATAAAGAATACAAGTAAGTTCTTATTTTGTTATTGTTCATTTTAGTCTAATCTCATCAAAATATCATAATTCTTTAATTTCATTTTAATTTCAAAGATTAAATGAAACCTACATAGAAATGAGTGTAAGATTTGCATTTGCGTTATTTTGGCATCAATTTGCTATCCTCCTTCATACACATAGAAATCATTTCCATGTACGTGATTTCAAACATCCAAGTGCAGTATTAAAAGCAGTTGTAAATTATGGTTCTCATTTTCATGATACAATTACTATATAAACTTCCTCTTGCTGCTATAACAAATTATCACGAAATTCATATCTTACAATAAAGTGACTGTTAAGCCTACAGTTCTGGAGTTCAGAAGCCTTAAATGAGACTCATAGGGCTAACATCAAGTTTTGGGCAGGGCTGCAGTCTTTCCGAGGGCTCTGTGGCAGAGTCTATGTACTTTATGTTTTTCAGCATGCAGAGGCCACCTTTATTCCTTGGAACATGACCTGATTCTTATATCTTTTTTTTTTTTTGAGATAGCGTCTCCCTCTGTCGCCCAGGCTGGAGTGCAGTGGCACGATCTCAGCTCACTGCAACCTCTGTCCCCCGGGTTCAAGCGATACTCCTGCCTCAGCTTCCTGAGTAGCTTGGACTACAGTCACGTGCCACCATGCCCAGTTAATTTTTTGTACTTTTAGTAGGGATGGGGTTTCACCATGTTAGCCAGGATGGTCTCGATCTCTTGACCTCGTGATCCACCCACGCTGGCCTCCCAAAGGGCTGGGATTAGGCGTGAGCCACCGCGCTGGGTCCTCATTCTTGTATCTTAAAAGTCAGTGATGTTGAGTAATTTCTCATGCCACCACCTCCATGGTTGCCTTTCTTCTGCCTTCTTCTTTCACTTATAAGGAAGCTTGTGATTTCATTGATCCCAACCATTTAAGATAATCTCTCCATCATTTTATTGCAACCTTAATTTCACTTGAAATCTAATTTTCCACTGCCATGTAACCTAACATATTTGTATGTTAGACTCTGGGAATTAGGACATGAACATTTTTGGGAGGCCATCCTTTTGTCTACAGCAGACATAATGTATTTACCTCCAGATTAAAGTGTTCTTTATTTTTCTTCCTCCCTGTCTTAATTTTTTAAATAATATGCATTGTAGTAAAGAGAAAGAAGGAAAATAAAAGAAAGAAAGTAAAAAAAGGAAGGAAAGAAGGAAGGAAGGAAAGAAGAAAGAAAAGAAGGAGGAAATGAGAGAAGGAAGGAAGGGAAGGAGGGAGGAAGGGAGAAAGGCAGGGAGGGAGATAAAAGAAAGAAAGAACACAAGAAAGAAAGAAAGAAAGAAAGAAAGAAAGAAAGAAAGAAAGAAAGAAAAAGAAAGAGACAGAGAGAGAAAGAAAGTGAGAGAAAGGAAGGAGGAAGGGAGGAAGGAAAGGAGGAAGAGAGAATGGTAAGAGGGAGGAAGGCAAAGAAAGAAAATAAAGAGGAAAAGGAAGGAAGGAAGGGAAAATAAGGAAAAGAAGGGAGGGAGGAAGGAAGAAAAGGATGGAGGGAGGACGGGAGAAAAAAGAAAGCAAGGAAGTGAGAAAGAAAGAATAAGAGAAAAGAAGGAAGAAAAGAAGGGAGGGAGAAAGGAAGGGAGGGAGGACGGAAGGAAGAATCAGAGGAAAGAAAGTAGGAAGCAAAGAAGGAAGGAAGGAGAAAAAAAGAAAGAAAAAGGAAAAGAAAAAAGAAAAGAAAGAGGAAAAGAAGAAAGGAAGGAAGAAGGGAAGGGAAGAGAAGAGAAAGGAAGATGGAAAGAAGGAAGGAAGACCGCAAACATTAGAAATTCTGGGTTTGTTAGAGAATATGCCATACTGTTTTTTTTTCACTTGAAAGGAAAGAGTATCTGCCATTGAAGAATGGATGTCTTGTTGGTGATATTGTTCTTACCTTCCATATGATTACTGAGTCTGCCTAGTCTGTCCCTTACTAAGACAAAAGTTTTGAAGTCTGCAAATATAATTTTGGATTTTTCTAGTTCACCTTTGATTTCTTTCATGTTTTACCTCATGTATTTGGAGGTTCTGTTGTTAGCTGCATACCCTAATTAGTAGGAGGTTTATATCTTCTTGAGAATTGATTATTATATTATCTGTTATCTCTCATCTCTGATACTATTTCTTGTTCTGAACTCTGTTGTGTCTAATATCAATGTAGTCCTTCCACAGCTTTATTTTAGTGTTTCCATGATATGGCTTTCTCCATATCTTGAAGATAACCTATTTATATCTCTATATATTTGGAGCAAGATATAAAATTAAGAGTTGATTTTTTAAAGATTTTCCAAGATGAAATTCTTATTTATTTTTGTTCTATTGACATTCTCTGAGTTTCCTATATCTGAAGTTTGATTTTCTGTCACTTCTTTTAGAATATTTTTGGCAGTTATTTTGAAAAACGTTTCTTTTGCTCCATTATTTTTTCCTCTTTTCTTTTTGGGATTTCAATTATAACTAGGGTAGGTAATTTCATCTCAGTCTTATGCAGGTACTTTTTCTCAGGATTCAGGAATGTAGACTTCTCACACTTCTGTTCTTTTCCTGGCTGTGTTGGTGAGCTCAGTGATATTCCTCCTTCACCTTCAAGAGCAGTTTTGTTTTGTTTTTTCCTGTTTTCATACTCCTAGCATCAAGAGTATTCTAGGTGTGTCAGTTTTTGTTACCTTCCCCTACATATTAAGTGGAATATCTTGGTCTATTTGGACTCTTATAACAAAATAACATGAACTGGGTGACTAAAAAACAACAGATATTTCTTTCTTCACACTTCTTGAGGCTGTAAGATCTCAGGTCAAGATGCTCACAAATTCAGTGTTGATGAGAGCCCATTTCATGTTTCATAGATGGTGCCTTCTTTCTATGTCCTCACATAGTGGAAGGCACACAAGAACTCCACTGAGCTTCTTTTATAAAGGCACTAATCCCATTCATAAGGGCTCGGCCCCCAAGACCTGGTCACCTCCCAAGTGTTCTGCTCTCCCTGATCTGTGTCATATACAAACTCTCTTGGATTCCTTACCAATTGCTTGAGAGATCACAGTGGGTTTGTGAGGAAAAAGTTTTCAAGATGATGGATCTTTCCCAACTTCTGCAGCTGTCAGCCGTCTCCCAATCTGACCAGCCCCACTTTGTCCTTAAGAATTTATTGATTATTCCAGCTTTACTTGTCATAGTAGTGTCTATTTGCATCTGTCCTATGTAAGTGCATCTGTCCTCTTTCTCCTTGCAGGTGCTTGCTTTCCCTCACATTTTGACTGAGTTCTTGGCAACCTGGTTGGTATAAAAATAAAGTCATGACTTTGAAGTTAGTTTGGTTATTACATTGTTGTAAGGTTAGGAGCCCTACTCCATCCCAGCTCTGTAAAACCCAGAATTTTTGGGAGGTTGAAATTTTAGGCTTTCTCTTTGAATTGTAGTTTTATCTTATTTCAGTTACAATTTGCATTTTACTAATGATTAATGAAACTAAGCTTTTTTCGTGTAGTTGACTGTACCTTTGGAATTTTTTCCCAAATCCCTTTTCATTTCTTATTTTCTTTATGGTTTCAGAAAATGTAGTTTACATAATTGCAGCTTGATTTTTTAATCAGTTAATGGCATGCTTAATGGAGAGAAAAAATATTAACTATATTTCCCTTTTTAATTACTGTGCTTTTTTCTTTTTTAAGGAAATATTTCATTATGTTAAATTTTAGTGTTATTCTACTTAGCTATTCCTTAAATATTATAGTATTTTGGATTTCACATATAAATCTGTAACACATCTTGAGTTTTTTCTATATAGAGTAAGGCTATTTTATCTTGCTTGTTTTTTAAGGCAAAAATCACATAATATAAAATTAATAACTTAACCATTTTAAAACATACAATGCACTTGCTTTTAGTATATTCACAATGTTCCAGGACAATTTCATCATGTCCCTTCTAACAACCCATTATGCATAAAGTTGTTACACCCTATTCTGCTTCCCTGAGCCCTAATGACCACTAATCTGATTTATATCCCAATTGATTTGCCGATTCCTGATGTTTCATGTGAATAAAATCAAGTAATGTTTGTCCTTCTGTGAACTTAACATAATGCTTTCAAATTTCACCCATATTATACCATGTATAAGTACTTCATTCTTTGTTATAGCTGGAAATTGGGTGTCCATTTATGAGTCAACAAGCATATGGATTGTTTCCACTTTTTGACTGTATGAATATTACTGCTGTAAATATTCATGCACATGTTTATTTTTTGAGCACCTGTTTTATAAGAGTAACAGCTGACTTAACAGAAACAATGGAAGGCAAGAGGCAGTAGAATAATATAGTCAAAAGATGCAAAGGAAAAAAAACTGTCAGGAACCAATTCCTTATCCAGCAATTATTTTTCAAAAATGAAGATAACACAAAGACTTACCCAGATAAACAGAAATATTAACTGAAGTTGTTGCTGGCAGACCTACCATAAAAATAAAAATAAAAAACTAAAATAAATTCCTAAGGCTATATGCAAGTTACACAAAACAGTCATTTGAATCCACATTTTTAAAAAAGCACTGGTATAGGTAATATTAACATTATAAAAGACAGTATAAATGCATGTTTTCTCTTTATCATAAATTGTTTATAAAATAATATGTGTATAATGGCCGGGCACGATGGCTTATGCCTGTAATCTCAGCACTTTGGGAGGCCAAGGCGGGCGTATTACGAGGCCAGAAGATCAAGACCATCCTGGCTAACACAGTGAAACCCCGTCTCTACTAAAAATACAAAAAATTAGCCGGGCGTGATGGCGGGCACCTGTAATCCCAGCTACACGGGAGGCTGAAGCAGAAGAATGCATGAAGCCGGGAGATGGAGCTTGCAGTGAGCGGAGATTGTGCCACTGCTCTCCAGCCTGGGTGACAGAGGGAGACTCCGTCTCAATGATAATAATAATAATAATATGTGCATAATGTATTGCTGAGTATTTGACATGTAGAAATGGAACATGTCTATAACATATTTTCCAGTAACATCAAAAAGGAGGTAGTTGGAAGAAAAATGTATTGTGATAAGGTAATCCCTCTAGATGGTAAAGTAATAATTACTAAAATGTATTGTTGACTTTGTAACTTTAATAGATGTAATGTGTAAAGTGATACTACTTTAAAATGGAGGAAATAAAAGAGATTTGTAAAAGAATGATGTTTCTATGTATTACTAAAAGTTTACCAGTATAAATTGGAAGACGATTTGAATAATTAATTTTCCATATACTTATATGGTAAACTTACAACAACAACAAAAATTCTCAAAAATATATAGTGAAATAATTCATTAGTAATCTAAAGTTCGCTGTTTTAGAAAATATTCACTCATTGCAAAATAAAGCAATAAAGAAAAATATTTGGGAAATATACAAAACAAACGGTAAAATGGCAGACATAAATAGAATTATACCAATTATAATATTAAATGTGAGCAGATTAAAGTCCATTCAAGAGGCAGAGATTGTCAGACTGGATTAAAACAAGTGATCCCAATATACGCTGAGATGCAAGGATACTAATGGATTCAAAGTAAAAAGATGACAAAAAATATCATGCAAAGAGCAATCATAAGAACACTGAACTCATTATACTCATAACACACGAGATAGACTATTAAAAATGTGAATAGGATTTTAAAAATTTATATTGTAGTAATAAGAGGGTCAACGCTTTCGGAAGACATAGCTATTACAATCATGTATGCACAGATAGGAGCTAAATTGTTTCCTCTGTATAGATGCTGAAATCCTAACCACTGAATATGACCTCATTAGGAAATAGGTTCTTTGCAGGTGATCAAGTTAAGATAAAAACAGATGAGCCTGAATTCCATATGACTGATGTCCTTATAAAAAGAAGAAATTTGAGTAGAGGGAGACATACACACAGGGAGAGTACCATGTGATTATGAGGGCAGAGATTAGCCAAGGAATGCCAAAGACTGCCACTAAACCACCAGAAGCTGGAAACAAGGCATAGAACAGACTTTCTCTCATAGCCCTTGAAGGGACCATCCCTGCTGACACCTCAATCTCAGACTTTTAGCTTCCAGGACTATAAGACTATAAATGTATGTTGTTCAAGGCACCCAGTTTGTGTTACTTGGTTATGGCAGCCCTAGAAAACTAATACATGAACTAATAACAAAGCATAATAACATGAAGCAAAAATTGACAAAAGAGGAGCATCAGCAAAATGGCAGTGGACACAGCTGCAATCTTTCATTTCCCCACAGAAACATCACACAACTAAGAGAAACTGTCCGAATAAACTTTGCCAAAACTCTGGAAAATGGTCAAAAGATTACAACAGCCAAGTGAAAGCAGACTCAAGAAAAGACAACTTGAAAACTTTATGACATTTTTAACTTGCCTTTGCCCCAGCAAATTGGCAGTTTTGAAGTGTCAGAAGCCCACGTTTCCAGTGAGGAACCCTGGTCCATGGTCCAAAGGAACAAGAGAAGATCTTACCCGCAAATTATTATGTGTCTGTTCTGACTGGTCTGGGGAATACCTAAAGGACTAATGAAAGGCTTTTTTTTCTTCTGTGTTGCTAGAATACAGAAGAGATAAGGAATGGACATTATTAAGAAACTCTGCAAGGAGAACTAACAAACCACAGATGCTTAGGACAAAAATTAGAGTTTACACATATAGTAGATCACCTTCACCACAGCTAGAAAAGTTGGAGAAGAGTATTTGGAAAACTAAGACATTTAAAATCATTCACGTACATGGGAGAGTCTAGAAAGTCACATGTATGCATAGGTTAAGCCACATGCTGACAAATATCATAAGAAGACCCTACACTTTTACCTTGGCTGATCCCTCCCCTCAGTGCAAGCTCTGTGCAAGAGTGAACTTGAACTTCACTCAGTGCAAGAGTGAACACACACTTTGTGCCGGCTTTAAAGAACACAGCACAAAGCCAGTCTGCATGGCTTAGAGATATATTTTGCTGGATAATGATTCCTTGTTTTTCTTTTTTTGCTGTATTTGCCTGTTTGCTTAGTTCCTGACATACAAGAAAATCACTGTCAAGACATTAGCTTAACATTTGTTAAGGAAACAAAAAGACTTCAGTGACCACACCTTATAAAGCAAACAGTTTTGTAAATCACTTTGGAAAATTTCACTAAAAATTAAAACCTTAACCATAATAAGTAAATAAAACTTAAAACCACAAAACATTAGTGTGTTTGTAGGAGGGGTCTGATTTACAGAGTAACCACATAGTAATTATAATTATTATAATGTCCAGTTTTCAAAATTTACAAGGCACACAAAGAATGGGAAAGTATGGCTCATTCAAAGAACAAAATAAATTGACAGAAAATATCTCTAAGGAAACCCAGATATCAAACTTACTAGACAAAGACTTTAAAACAACTCTCTTAGTTATACTCAAATGTCAAAAGGAAAACAGAAACAAAGAAATAAAGGAACCAGAAAAAATATTAAAAAGTAGGACTATCAACAAAGAGATAACAGAAATTCTGGCGTGGAAAACTACAATGATAAAAATTTAAAAATCACCAGAGGGATATAAGAGTATATTTGCACACACAGAAGAAGTCATGAGCTTGAAGATAAGAAAGTGGAAAATATTGACTCTGAGAAACAGATAAAAAATGAGCAGAGACTAAGGAATCTGTGGGACATCATCAAATAGACCAACATTCATATTCTAGAAGGTTAAATTATGTTGTTAAAAACTTTACCATTCTTTCTTTTCACCTTTTTTCCTCCTTCCCCCTCCTCCTCCTTTTTACTTTTCATCCTCTTCCTTTCTCTTATTTCTCTCCTTCATTATCCCTTTCGCTCTGTTTCTCTTTCTCCCTTTCTCTTTTTTCTTTTCTTTCAATTTTCTCCATTACTAAGAGATGTTTAAATAACCTTACCATGTTAGTACATATGGTTACTTATCCCTTTAGTTCTCTTTTGAGATTTATAGTCACTCTAAGTAAAGAGATAACCCAAACATAAGCCCCACAAACAGGCTTCCATACCATTCTTAATTTGGTCCTGTAATTCTTCGTTGTTCTATTAACTTTCTGATGCTTTTAAGGATGTTTTATAACAAATTGTTTAGTTTTTTCCAATGGAATGTTTATTCTGAATTATCTAATTCATATTGTAAGTATATAGGGAGTTTAATATAAAATTATTAAACTAATATTTGTGAAAAAATGTATTTGTGCATTTAACAAATATGTTAATCCTCCAACTGTTATTGGGCAGCTGAGCATACATCAATGAAAATAACATAATTTTTATGTGTATAATATTTATGGAATACGTTACTGGAACAAATAAATAATTTAGTTAATAACATGACAAAGAACAGAAGTGGTATACACTATAGAGCACAGTAATGGAATAATGAATGATTCAAGTTATTATTATTAGGTAGAAAATGAAGGGTATCTTTGAAAGCAGATCTCAAGGAAGCAAGCAATTCGCCTTATGAGGAAAGAGTTACCTGTGGATAAAGGGGAATCTGAAAAATTTACAAGTCAAGACTTTTTGAGCAAAAACAAAAATATGACTATTAGTCACCAATTCAGTACAGTGAAAAAAAGTTGAAGAGATATCTTGGAAGTAAACCATGTTGTGGAAGAGCATGTAGGGTTTTGATAATCATGGGATGATTCTGAATTAATTTTAAATGCGATAGGAATATATGAGATAATTTCACCAGAGAATAACATGATTGTGTTTGCATTTCAAAGGGGTGTATCTGGTGCACTGTGTAGAATAAGTGGGTCATGTGAGCAAATATATGGGGAGGCTATTGTAATCCAGAGAAAAAAGGTAGTGACTTAGGTAAGAATGCTGTTAGTATGAGTGGTATTAGTGGTGAGAAGTCGTTAGGCCATGGATGTATTTCATAGGAATGGCCAAGAGAACTGCAGCTAAATTGGAGTGTAGGGAGTGAAATGGAGAACTCAAAGATGACTCTCAGCACTGGAAGGTGACAGCTGTCACTGAAGCATGCTGATGCCTCTTATTAAGAGACTTACTTGGGAATGGCAAGATCAAAACTTCTCACTTTCAAATTTATGAAAAATATTGTTTTCAGAACGAATGACTCTGGGATCAGAAAGCCATCATTCTAATTGATGGTTCCACGACTACACAGGCTCACACTCCCAAGAGCAAAAGTAAATCATCACAAAGATCCTTCCTGATAATTCTAGAGAATGGAGAATTACTGTAAAATCTTTCTGATTTTAGGAGAGGTAGCAGTTCCCTTTTTAGCCTAAATGCTATTTTTTTTAAAGCTCAGCCAAGAGACTCCATTATAATTTTCAAATGTGCATAACTTAACTTCTCATATTAAATACTACTATGCTTAAATTAGTCAAAATATTTTCCCCATCTACAACTCTATCTTGTCATTGCAATCATTTTCACAAAAGTGACTGCAGCTCACAGACCCTGAAAGGGGAAAATCTAGGGTAGGTTATCTGATCTAGTTAGTTTTGAAGACAGGATCTAGAGATTATTTAATATGAAATAGGTCACCTGAAATGAAGTGTTTACTGAAAACAGCTTGGAGCAGCCCAGTTTTCTACCACTGAACCATGCATTTGGTTTAAAAAACACAACAACTCTGGGGAATATCAGCTGCTTCCAACTGTGTTGAAGGTGTTAAAGAAAAGAGCATAAAATTAAAAATGATCATCTGAGGCCTTTATAGTTTCTGCTCAAGAGACTAGAGTCTTCCATTCTTAACGAAACACCCAAATATCTTAATAATTGGGCAAAATCTAAATATCAGAGAGATAATTTTATCTTGAAGATTGTTAAATTATAATGGTGATTCACTACCTTGCCACGTCTCTGAGTCATAAATTAGGTCTTTGTTTAGGAATCAATGGTACTCTGCAACTTGGAAATAGGAAGATTTTAGAAGACTCAAACATTGACTTTCTTGTGTGCAAAAAAAAGACGTATTGAGATAAGGCAAGTCTTTCCTTGCAAGGATTCCTCTAATGCTCATACACCACCTTCCCTAACGTTAATATAGCTTCCAGGCCACTAACCAGTGTCAGAGAGCAGCCTATGCAACTACAAATTCAAAAGATGTCGAACACAGGGTCAAGCCTAGAATAAGGAGTCTTAGCTAATTTAGTATGGTTTTCCCCCCAAATTCATATTAAGAAAAACTTGGATATGTCAGAGAATGCATTCTAAGTTCACTCAACCTAGGAGGGAGAAACATAATTTTAAATTAATAGCTGAAGCATTCTTGTCCTAACAAAAAGCAAGGAGAACGAAATATCACACCAAAGGAGGGATTTCACAAATTAGTGTCAACATCAAAACCTTAAAATAGGCAAGGAAAATGGAGATTCACAATTATCTCTTCTACTTGTTTTGTTCAGAGAAGAGATGGTTCTGAGAGAATGACAGTGAATTAACCCGAGCTGGTTTAGGTGGTGCTTTCAATTGCTGCTTCTGATAAACTCCTTTAGCTAGAATAAATTGATGAGGATTTTGGCATGTGGTATTAGAGATGGTTATTAATTTTGTCCTCTTATTTGCATTGCTCAATGTAGTAAATACTAGCTGTATATGGCTACTTCAATTCAAATTAATTACAATGAAATATACTTCAATATTGAATTTTTTAGTCACTGTTGGTTCATTATTGAATATCTTCAGCTAAGATTTCCCATCTAAATATACTAAGAGGTGGCTTAGTTAACTAGTCGTCCACAAATATTGACGCTGTTGTTAACTCCTGATATATTGTCTGCAAATAGAATATTCATGAGCTTCCTCCTGAAACCAGCAGCCTTCAGATAATTTTATAAATTGGACACAAGTTGGAAATCTATACTCTTTCAGTTTTTGAAATATTAGCTTCCCAGGGAACAAAATCAAATTCATGAGATATGTTAGGACAATTTAACTCAAGATGTTCAAAACTGAAATGACATATTCTACAATATGTGATAAAACCACCCCCTAACAACTTAAAGCAAAACATGGATTGACCTTAATGACCTGCATTTTCCTCATCCCCCAGCCAATCAGTTTTCAAATCTTGCATTTTATTTTGAAAGGTCCTTATCCCCCTAGTCTCTTGTTTCTAGACTTGGCACATATTTAAGTTTGTTACCTCTACCTACTGAGTTTCCTCTCTCCAAACAGTATCTATGCTTGCCAAATGTGAACATACAAAAAACAAATCAGAATGTGCCATTCTGATTTAAACTGCTTATTAGTTAATACCCTCAAGATAACATCTGGTTCTTAGCTGCACTGAGTTAAGCCTACTTACATCTCTTTTTGTCTTCGACTGCACTTTTCCTGTCACATCACACTCCAGCAATGCAAAGCTGTGCCGCCTTCTACCCCATTTCCACTATTTTGCCCCCACCGCCGAGGCTTTCTGCCCCCGCCGCGGCAGCTTTCTCCTACCGTGGCTTTTTGCCCCCTGCCATCGCGGCCTTTTGCCCCTGCCGCCGCTGCTTTTTGCCCCTGCCGCCACGGCTTTTGCCGACGCAGCTTTTTACCCCCACCGCCGCTGCTTTTTGCCCCCGCCGCCACGGGTTTTGGTCTCCGCGGTTTTTTGCCCCCGCCGCCGCTGCTTTTTGCCTGCGCCGCCGAGGCTTTTTGTCCACGCCGCCGCGGCTTTTAGCGGCTTTTTTCCCCTGCCGCCGCCTCGTCTCTTTGCCCCCGCCGCCGCGGCTTTCTCCCACCGCGGCTTTTTGCCCCCACCGCCAAGTCTTTTTGCCCCCGCCGCCGCGGATTTTTGCCCCCGCCGCCTAGGCTTTTTGTCCCCGCCACCGCAGCTTTCTGCCCCCGCCACTGCCGCTTTTTACAGCCATGGCTTTTTGCCCTCGCCGCTGCGACTTTTTCCCAGGCCACCGCGTCTTTTTGCCGCCGCCGCTGCGGCTTTTTGCGCCTGCCGCCGTAGCTCTGAGGGCGTGAGCGGCAGACTCGGCTGCCAGCTTTACTGGCGTCCTGGCGGGGTCAGCGCCGAGGGGCGCTCCTGGTCCAGCTCTCCAGGCTCGGGGGTTCCTTGCCTAGGTGCCCGAGCCCCCTGCCTGGGCCACTGAGTCTTGCATAGAGCGGCCTTGCATGCGGCGGCGATGGGAGAAAAGAAGGAGGGCGGTGGCGGGGGTGATACCGCCGGGTCCAGCCCTCTCATCTTGTAGGTGAGGAAACCGAAGGCCTGAGGGAAAACTGACTTGCCAGGAACCCCTGTTAAGGAGAATTAACAAAGTGTGATTATTAAAGGAACACTGACTTGGGAGTGAGACCTGGAGGCCCACATCCATGGTTAAGACATTTTACGACCTTGAGTCTGGCCTGTTGACTGAGGGTGAGCCACTCCATCCTCGTCTGATTGTGGGGTCTTGACCTCAAGGGGTTTCCTGCAGGAAGAAGCAAATGGGCTTACTTTCCTAGCTCTGTCCAGTACCTTAGGGACCCTGAGGGCTGGAGAGATTCTTGGAGAGCCATCTGGTGTATGTCATGGGTGGGCCTTTCTTGAAGGTCAGTCTGCCCAGTGGGCTAGCTCAGCCCCAATGAAGTGTCTTGAATCTTTGTAGTTGTCTGTTTACTTTTAAGGGCTTCTTATCCTTGCACCAAAAGATCCCCTGGAAATTAGGTGGGAAAACCTTAACTTTTGTGGAGCCTTGTGTTTGTCTTAAAAGTTCATGCACATGGCCAGGTGTGGTGGCTCACACCTGTTATCCTGTCCTGGATCCTTTGAGTCAAGGTGTTTGAGACCAACTTGGACAATATAGTGAGACCCCGTCTCTACAAAAAATAAAATATTAGCCAGGGGTGGTTGCGCGCACCTGTAATCCCATCTACTACTGTGGCTGAGGCGGGAGGAGCACTTGAGCCTGCACTGAGCTATGATCTCACCAGTGTACTCCAGCCTGGGCCACAGAGCAAGACCTTGACTCAAAAAAAAAAAAAAAAAAACCAAGAAAAATTCTTGAAGATTTTGCATTCTATCCCACTATCCATTGGTTTTCATGTCAAGATAATGTCAGAAATTCTTTAAAATTGCTTCCAGAAGGAGTAGCCTTTTGATCTAGTGCACAGGTGTCCAGTCTTTCGGCTTCTCAGGGCCACATTGGAAGAAGAATGTTCCTGGGCCACACATAAAATACACTAATGCTAACAACAGCTGATGAGCTTTAAAAAAAAAAAAGGTTTGTGCATAATTTTCATGATACCCACCACCACAGATAGGCGGAAAAGTCCTTGTAGTCAAAGCGTTGGACACGGCTGATCTAGTGTCCTGTCATCCGTTTTGGCTTTCTCCCTGATTCCAGAATGCAGGTAGAGATGTAGAGACATGCTCTCAGGACAGCTGTTGAGAAAAAAAAAATCGTTGTCATTTATTCCCAATCACAGCTGTTTGTCATTTGCATTGAAAAAGTCTCCATTCAAACACTGTCACATATAAAATCTATTTATATAAGTCTGTATTTTTCTGTTGTCTTGGCCTTTGTGGGCAGTAGTGTGTTTTAACCGAGCAAACTGTCCTTCCAAGTAATGAAGCCGAAGTCAGCCTACCTGCTTGCCATTTTTCTTCCCCTTCCATTTTTCTAACCTCAGGATAATTGTAAGAATGAAGTAATATTTGTGTTTAAGGCCAGGTACAGTGTCTCAGGCCTGTAATCTCAGCACTTTGGGAGGCAGAGATGGATGTATCACTTGAGCTCAGGAGTTCAAGACAAGCCTGGGCAAGATACTGAGACTCCGTCTTGTATAATTAAATTAAAATTTAAAAAAAGAAGAGAGAAAGACCTGTTTTTAAAATTTAAAAAAAGGGGGGAAAGTGTAATGCAAAATGTGTACTACGCTAGCCATGATTGGGAAAAATAATTTTTCCTACAGCATTATCTGTAGACTTGTATTAGCAGCATACTGGTCATAAGCGTTTTGCTTTCCTCAAATATGATGAGGTAAGCTACGTTAAAGTGTGGTGGGGCTTTCCTCCGCGTGGCTCCTGGAGGGGTTGAGTCCCAATTTAGCCAATTAATTCTGGTTTAGTTTTGATATGGATAAGGGAGACCAGCTTCATTAATGGTGCACACACAGTTTTGCCAATAAGGAAAAAAAAAAGCCACCTGAATGTTCCTGCTCATTAGATGCTATCTGGAGAGCTCCTACCCCACGCCCACCAAGGCCCGGGCCCTTAAAAAGACTCAATGCAGCCTTTCTAAATCTCATACTGTATTCTGCAGGATGCTCCTGTGAAAGAAAGTTGTGCTGCATCAGCCATCTTCCTCCTGAAGATCCCTGCGGATGAGGATTTGTGTTTTAAAGGTTCTGAGAAGTCCTGCACCAACAGTTCTCAAACTTATTTGTCCAAGGGATCTTTTCTTCCACTGAACGTAGTTGGGGAGACACGGCCTTAAGCCTTGAGCAGAGAAAGAGACAAGAAACTGTTGTCTCACTTACAACCAAGTGTTTTGTTTATGTTTTAAGTTTTTATGAAACTAAGGTGCTGTTTGAGGTTCCAAATCAAACTGGGTGGTTGAAGAGAGCCTGGTATCCCTGTAGACTTAGCCAGCCATGAGAGGTTGCCTTTTGTTGAAGGAGGTATTTTACAAAGGGAAATAGGGTGTCTCCTGGGCATCACATTAGCACTTAAATACATGAATCACTGAAATGAAATGAAATGATGAAATGATGAAATGAAATGAAATGATGGAATGAAATGAAATGATGAGATGAAATGATGAAATGAAATAATGAAGTGAAAGGATGAAATGATGAGATGAAATGAAATGATGAAGTGATGAAATGCAATGGTGAAATGAAATGAGGAAATGAAATGAAATGAAGAAATGAAATGACGAAGTGAAATGATGAAATGAAATTAAATGATGAAATGAAAAGATCAAATGATGAAATGAAGAATGATATGAAATGATGAAATGAAGTTAAATAATTAAATGATGAAATAATGAAATGAAATGATGAAATGATGAATTGAGGAAATGAAATGATCAAATGAAATGAAATGACGAGATGAAAAGATGAAATGAAATGATGTGATGAAATGAAATCATGAGATGAAATAATGAAATGATGAGATGATATGAAATGATGAAATGAAATGAAATAATGAAATGACAAAATGCAATGATGAGATGAAATGATGAAATGAAATAATGAAATGAAAGGATGAAATCATGAGATGAAATGGTTAAAGGATGAAATGAAATGATGAAATGAAATGTGGAAATGAGGAAATCAAATGATGAAATGATGAAGTGAAATGATGAAATGAAATGAAAAGATGAAATGAAATGAAAAGATGAAATGATGAAATGATATGAAATGATGAAAAGAAATGATGAAATGAAGTCAAATGATGAATTGATGAAATGAAATGATGAATCTAAATGATGAAATGATGAAATAAATGAAATGAAATGATGAATTGATGAAATGAAATGATGAAATGAAATGAGATGAAAAGATGAAATGAAATGAAATGATGAAATGACGAGATGAAAAGGTGAAATGAAATGAGATGAAATGAAATGATGAGATGAAATGATGAAATGAAGTGAAATGATGAAATGAAATGAAATGTTGAAATGAAATGATGAAATGAAATGATGAGATGAAATGATTAGATGAAATGATGAAATGAAAGGATGAAATGAAAGGATGAAATGAAATGAAATGAAATGATGAAATGAGGAAATGAAATGATGAAATGAAATGATGAGATGAAATGATTAGATGAAATGATGAAATGATGAAATGAAAGGATGAAATGAAAGGATGAAATGAAATGAAATGATGAAATGAGGAAATGAAATGATGAAATGAAATGATGAGATGAAATGATTAGATGAAATGATGAAATGAAAGGATGAAATGAAAGGATGAAATGAAAGGATGAAATGAAATGAAATGATGAAATGAGGAGATGAAATGATGAAATGAAATGATGAAATGAAATGAAATGATGAAATAGATGAACCAAAGATACTTATTCATTTTTTTCTTGGCATCCTTCTAAGAGTATTTTAGTGAGGTTAATTTCTAAAAATAAATTGCTATTCAATGGCTATACAGTTGGCCTTTGCACCACAGTGGTTTGAACTGTGCAGGTCCACTTAGCAAAACCAACAATTCTATATCCTTCTCCACACCCTGCCCATGAAAAGGATGAGGATGAAGATCTGTTTGATCATCTACTTCCATTTAATAACTAGTAGATATATTTTCCTCATGATTTTCTTTTTTCTTTTCTCTGGCATGTTTGTTAAGAATACCGTATATAAGACATATAACATATTAAATATGTGTTAACTGACTGCTTGTGTTATTTGTAAGGCTTACAGTAGGCTATTAGTAGTTAAGTTTTGGGGAAGTCAAATTTATAGTGGGTTTTCTACTGTGCAGTGGGGCCAGCACCCCAGCCTCCGTGTTGCTTAAGGGTCAACTGTACATATTATTTCCTTTCCTGTAAGAGAAAAATGATGAGAAGGTCTTTTCTCCAATAAGTGTATTCAAAATGTAGCAGACTTGAAATGTGTTGATGCCATCATTTTGAGTCTCATTTTGAAAACTTATTATTAAAAATCGTACTAAAGCCTACCTTACTTTTCCAAACTTAGAAAAAGTGTTACAAAGAAAAGGGGTGGAACCATGCCAGTTTGCACTGAAAAGTGAAATTATTTTTTAAAAATATATTTTTACTTTAATTACTTCCAAAATAGAGATCAGTTGCATACAAATGGCAGGTCACCCTAATCCACCCTATGACTGCACTTAGATTCATGAGGAATTGTGCCATCTAGAAAGGGCAGAGAAGAGGAGCCAACTGCTTTGATTCTGTTGTCACTCTGTACTTACTGCTAGGAAGAGGGCATGTTTGTGTATTTTTATGTTAATTATTATCCAAGTTGTTAATGATTTAGGCTTTCAGAACCATATAAAGATTTTTTTCCTTTCAGATATAAACTATCTTGCATAGTTCTTCTGATCATATGAGTGATAAATTTGCCTAAATATTCTTCAGAACATAATATTATGTCCATACAAATGCCAGTAGCAAGAGTAGAATCAACCGCAACTGCCTTTGTAATTATTTAAAGCTTGTGTGCCTATAAGTAATTGGCATTTTATATAATCAAGAATCTTTGATATAATAATATCTCAACTATTTGAAACATGGCTTACATATATTAATTTTATATGCAAATATATATAATATCATTGTATATGAAACTAAATTTTGGACTTTAAAACAGCTTCTTAGAATCTTGACTTAAATGTCTAAAGTAATATTTGACTTAAAAAAAATTAGCACACTGTCACTATGATGAAAAAATTACTATAAAATTATTTAAAAATTTTTTCCTCTCTAACATTTAGACTATTCTCACATTTGTGGTTAAAACCTATTGCGATTGTTCTTAGAATTTAGATTAAAAATGTTCCAGAAAGTTTGAAGAGAAGCACTTTAGTCCATTTTTATTTGTTCAAGCATGAAGAAACGGCATTTCATTGACCTTTTAAAAACTATTCAGATTCCCTCTTTGAATTCAAGTGTTTCAAAGATATCTTATTTTAAAATACCAAAATAGGAATAGAATATGAAGGGCTGGTTATGAGTAATATGATACACATTTATGAGAGGATGAGATTACAATAACAATACCTCCTCTCATAGAATAGCCAGCAAGTCTCCACTAAATAACAGTGCCTTGATTTTATAGATGTTTAATCATGGATATTGAGTTAATGTGAACGATTTGTAGACACAGGAGTTTATTAAATAATTATATAATAACTTTCAAGTATTTAGAAGAGTGTTGAAATTAAGCCTGCATCCCCACGATTTTCAGCGGTGCTGATGCCTAATAAACTCAACCCCTTGCATGCCAAAATTGGCTTAAAGCCCACCCGTTACCCAAGCTACACTTCAAGCATCGAGGCTCAAAAATGTAATTTTAAATATGCAAGAGTTTGAGGAATTCACTACTCACACTTTCTTGAACAGTCTATCCAAGTGCATCAAGCACAATGTGAGTAAAGAAATTTTGACCAAAGGATTGGTAGTAATGTTGAATACATTTAATAGTAGATCTAAGATTAAAAGGTGAGAGTGAGGGTGAGAAGAGTGTATGAATGCTTCGTGTTATGAGAAAGAGAATGTAGCACCCAGGTCCTACCTGCTTGGTTGCATTGCCAGTGCCCACAGTAGGCTATTTTATCCAGGTTTTTAGGTTTTTTAGTTTTGTTTTGTTTTGTTTTTTTCTTTTCAGTAGAGTTAGTCCAAGACCAATAAGTCTATAACTGGTAGATTTGGAAGATTTCATTAGTGCTTAACATTTTGTACATAGCTTTATAACAGTTTTCTTTTCCTTTTTTTCTGAGAGATTCTTTTCAATATACCCCATGATGGTTGAACTCAAAGTCATTGTTTATATAAAATCTACAACTGCTGACATTTTGTATCCTTTGCATTCCAGGTAATTCTTTTTGTGCATTTTCTGTATTTTTCTCTATCAGTCTACCTACATATTTCTTAGATTTAATATTTTAATATGTTTCTGAAAAAGTGAGCTTTTGCATTTTTAAATATATACTCAGTTGCTTTATTTCTGCTCTTTCATGTACTATTTCCTCTTTTTTTTTGACACGGAGTCTTGCTCTGTCGCACAAGCTGGAGTGTAGTGGCGTGATCTCGACTCACTGCAACCTCCAGCCCCCACGTTCAAGCAATCCTCCCACCTCAGCCTCCTGAGTAGCTGGGATTACAAATGCATGCCACTATGCCAGGCTAATTTTTGTATATTTAGTAGAGAGTGGGTTTCACCCTGTTGGACCAAGCTGGTCTCGAACTCCTGACCTCAGGTGATCCACCTGCCTCGGCCTCCAAAAGTGCTGGGATTACAGGCATGAACCATGGCGCCTGGATATTTCCTTCATTCTTTATGTTTATTCTACTGGTTTTATATATCTCTCTCTCACTGTTTCTCTCCTTCTCACATTCACTTTGAAGTTGTCAAATAGCCCAGGTGATGTTACAGATTGACTCCTTATAAAAGGAGGCATTACACATTACACATGCATCTTAGTGGCCTTACAAAAGTGTTTGGTTCATTTGTATTGACTATTCACCTTTAAAATATTTAAATAGTTATTAAAATAGCTTCCAACCAATATTATTAGACTTATGTTTCTAGCTTTCTTTATTGTATTGATATTTACCTTCATTGCTGTTTGTTTAGGAAATATATTGTGTCACATTATTTCCGTGAAAATTGTTTGAATTTGTGGTATGGTCTAGAAAATGTTAATTTTTGTAAGTATTCGGTATGAACATGAAAATGACATGAATTATAATATTCATGTTCCTTATATAACATTTGCCCTTTTTAAAATCTAGTGGCTTCTTTTAAAACTTACTCTTTTAATTTCTTCTTGTATCTATTACTGAAGCATGTGTGTTTGAAATGTCTATAATAATTTGGGGGCTTATCCATTTCTACTTACTTGCTGATATTTTTGCTTTATATAATTTGACTCTCTAAATACGTGTTTCTGTGTGTGTGTGAGAGAGTGTGTGGTGTGTGTGTATATATATGTATATATGTATCAGGCTAATGCACATTTAAGTCATCACATCTTCTTAATAATTTAAAACTTTTATTACACTGGTTAGACTAACTTATTTTAATAAATGTTTCTAACTTGCATTCTATTTTGTCTACATAGCAACTTTTTAAAAAATTATATTCATGTAGTATGTTTGCATGTATATCATATATACACACACTATCTGTATTGTTTGAACTTCAAAGTTTCTGAAAATTTATATATTAGTTGCCTCTCATAACTGTGATAGAGACGGAATTTTTTAATTTTGCCAATCTTTGTATTTTAACAAAAACATTGTCTACTTAGGTTTAAGTTAATCTTTGATCATTTATACTTAATTTGTTTTATTAATTTGATATATATATATATATATATATATATATAGCCTCATTTTTTCCTATCAGGGTCTGTCTTCTTGTTTTTAAATTATGATTTTTATTTTTATTGTTTTCATAGAACAACAGAGAAATGCATAATGTCCAGTGAATTTATTACAGTTCCAAAGTCGGTCGCGCATGGTGGCTCACGGCTGTAACCTCAACACTTCGGGAGGCCAAGGCGTGTGGATCACGAGGTCAGGAGTTGGAGACTAGCCTGACCAACATAGTGAAACCCCGTCTCTACTAAAAATACAAAAATTAGCCAGGCATGGTGGAACGCGGCGGTAATCCCCCCTACTCAGGAGGCTGAGGCAGGAGAATTGCTTGAACCTGGGAGGCAGAGGTTGCAGTGAGCCAGGATGGCACCACTGCACTCCAGCCTGGGCGAAAGAGTGAGTGAGACTCCTACGCAAAAAAAAAAAAAAAAAAAAAAAAAGTTGCAAAGTCATACTCACCTTTCTGCTCTTGTCAGACAATTAAGGGGTCTTTGACTACTTCAGCCCTAATAAGTTGCTTCCTAACATACATATTTCCGTGCCTATCTAATTTTAAATATCTTTTTGTTTCAACACCTAATTTTTTATTTAGATCTATCTGTATGTTTACAATATATTTTGCTCTGTGTTCATTCTTTGATTTCAGAACTTCAACCTTTCTGAAGCATGTTTTCAGAGTATCACTTTAGTTTCTTTAGTGGAATTCTGCTGGTGGCGTTTTGTTTCTTGTCTCTAAATAAGTTATTTAGCCATAGGTTGATGAATATTTTTCTTGGTTGAGAATTTCAGAATGGCATTATTATTCTTAACAAATAATATTGTTTATTTTACCTTTCATTCTTTCAGATTTCAATATGATTAAAGATAATTTGATTTTTCTAGTGCTAATTGAAATATTTTTCCCTTCCTGATTGTTTACTATTTCTCTATGAGATACGTAGGTGTAGGTTTATCTCCATTGTAGCTTGCTTAGCATGCATGGAATTTTTGAACATGCGGATTAATGTCTTACAAAAGTCTAGAGAACTTTCAGCCAAAATACCATCACATATTGTCCCTTCCCAGTTGCCTTCTTCTATGAGAACACTCACTAAACACACGCTACACTTTCTCACTGTATCTTCCATGTCTCTTCATGATTCTGTCCACATTTTGCATTTTTTTAAATTTTCTGTAGTGCATTCTGAAATATTTATGAACTCTCACCATGGCCATGTCTAATCTGATGAGTTCATTTTTGAGTTTAATTTAAAATACTATATTTTTATACAAACTGCTTTTCAAACTTGCTACATCAATTTTTTAGTCTCCTTAAAATATATTCATTTTATTTTAAAATTTTTTACAGCAAATGTGCTTTATAATCTAACAGTGATATTTCTAGTAATGAACCGTTGTGGATCTGTTTGTACTCTTTTTCTACTTCCCTTTCAAATGGTGGAATATCATTTCCTTGCGTACTTAGATGCCTTTGAATGACAAATATTTATTTTTCTCTGAAAATTATTTTTGTGCACTTTTGAGTATTAGTAGGAAGAAAATTTGCCAAAGAAAATTTGAATTTTGTGTGAGTCTTCTAAAGGCACCACCATTCTGGGACCACATTATGTTAATTCTTGGCCTAAAGGTGTTTGGACGTATGTTTGGACTGCACATTTAAACAATTTTTAAATTAATTGCTGTAAATCATTAATGATTGAGTTTCTTTAAATCTGTCCAATCTCAAGTCATTTTTATTTACCGTTTCCAGGGAATGTGAAATGGGACTAATATACCTCTGATTCTTCTTTATACTGAGGATAGAAATTTTGGTCCTAGCTTTAGGGAGGAGCTCCTGTGTGATGCCCTATCTTGGGAAAAACTATGTATTTCTTTACTGTCTTATGTGATGTATGACAGTAGGAATCTGCACTCATTCATTTTGGTACATGTCCGTAGGGCAAAATCAGTTTCGGTGTTTAGGTATATTTTGTCTGTTTCCTGCATTCCCATGGTTTTGACCTTATATTTTACTTTTTTTTGTGAACATACCAATGCTTCAATTTTTTTCCAGTAATATAATCAACTATATTATGAGAAAGGGAAAAATTTTGATAAAACACAAATATCATGTTTTCCTGCTCTAATTGGCTTTTACGTAAAAATACAGGTAAAATTTATTTGTGCTTTTTTGCTATTTCTGTTTTGCTATTCTCTCTTTGTCTATTTCTTCTCCACATAGGCACAATTAGGGAATTTTGTACACTCTTGTGCCAACTGCTTTGATAGTCACAAGATGTATTTCTCGAACTCCTAGGTATAAAACTCAAGTATCCACAATTTAAATTATTTTTCCCTCACTTTTATTATGTTTCCAGTCTCAATAGAAATCGATGCCAATCCAGAAATACAAGCATTATTCTAATACTTCTCACACATTACAGATATAGATTAAATTCTCCAGATCTCCTTAAATACTGTCACTTTTCATTACTTGTATCTTAACTGTTATGTTCAACATTTTCTATAATATTAATATGTTGAGAAAATTTGCTTACTTTCTTATTTGTCCCAGGTTCAATGTTTTGCAGTCTCTACCTCACCCTGTGAAGCATAAACATTGTACGTGCTGTACAAATAATACATTGTTCATGTACTTAGAGATTGCACAATTTTTATTTGGTTGACAATAGTTAATGTTTTCTTCTTCATTTTCTACTTCCTGATATTTCTTTATTTAGTATATACTACATTATCATAAAAATAAGAGCGTTTTACACACTAAAGCAAAAGCAACCCTAGGAATAAAATGCACAATTAAGATATGTAAACATTAAGTTAGATATACCACGTACCCTTCTAATTTATTTAGACATTTAATTTTAGTACAATTTTAATTAGTCTGTGTATTATCTGTCATCGTCTTAGTATTTTTTATATAACAAATTTTGTAAATCAAAAAGTCTCAATGTCGTTATAAACTATCTTGGCAGAGGTTGATCTGCAAGGAATAATTTCTCTCCCAAATTATGTCAATCAGAATTTCACTCTACCATAATTCTTTTAATCAGTTTCAGAGGAATCATAAATTTCAAAATTGTTCAAGGTACTTGTTGTAGTTCAAGTACGTTTTGACAGGTGTAAAACTGTAGACAGACTGATACAAACATATTCTAATTGACTCAAAAGTATATAGGACCTGTTTTAAAATCTAGATTTTAAAATGTCGTGTCAACATACACATGTTCTCCTTGTGAAATAATTGCTTTTTATTCTCTGGATAGAATAATTTAATCTTTAAAGCTTCAATTCACTGTTAAAAACAAAATATTACATAAGGATATGCTGATAAAAGTAATTCACAACTAGCTTTTCAATTCAGAAATATATGTGAAAAATCATCAAGCATCTAATGGATTTCAAGGAGAAATGTGTTAGTAATTTATTCCACATGTCTCAATTTTTCCTAGACTCAACGCTTCCTTTAAAATAATTGTAGGCGTTTAAGAAACCATGTAAACTAAAAAGAAGAAGTTGTGACACTGCCGCTTAGGTTTTCTAAATCTTTGGACATGAATCAATATATTTTTATATTTTATCTTAATTAGACATGGTGAGTTCACCATCTTCCTGTCAGTATAGCATCCAAGCTGATTATCATAGATTACAAGTTCCACTATCAACTGTGTTCTGAGAGTCTAAAAAAATAAATGAATGTATTTGTTTGGGTATTCTTAAAGCAGGAGTGAGGACACAGCGAAAGTGAGACAAGGAAGAGGGAACAAACTAAAACAGGAAAGATAGAAAAGCCAATACCACACATGTTAAGAGGTAAGTTCCTGTGTTAGATATCTGGGCTTAATTCTATGGGAAGCTATGTGGAACATGCCTCAGAATTACATCACTGAATCCAGGGAGATTCTTCTTAGTTACCCTCACTTTTCTTCCCACTTCATGCCCAGTCACAAGCTCCCGTGCTGCTAGAGAAAGTCCTCAGCTAGAAACAGGTGCAAATTCTGGAGATGAGACCTTGGAGAGTGTTAAGAATGGTTTTCTTCCCGGCAGCTACAGGTAAGGAATAGCGGCTGGGCTATTAATACATCTACTACAAATCAATAAAGCCCTTATGCTCCCTTTGGTGATCGACAATGTATTTAAAAATATTAGATGATCAAGAAGGGCTGCAGAAAGGAGGAAACAGAAACAAACAGCACACCTCTTGGTTTATTTTTATTCATTTCATCAGTTGCAAGGAAAATGTGTTGGGATTTCCTGGCATAGAGAATGTCACAAAGACATGTTTTCAATAGTGGTGCTATCCCTAGGTCACAGAAGACCCAGAGAAAGCCCAAGTGGCTGCTGGAACAAAGTCAGACACCTTGCCACCTGTCCGCAATCCTTGGCTCTGCCATCATGCTGAAGATCGGGTAAAGGACTGGCTTACCTCCCCCCAAAATTAAAAGAGCACAAACTGAGAAACTGAATGTAAGAGACAGCAGTGGATTATGCTGTTCTCAGGGGTCACCTCAGGTTTGGAATCATTCCTTCAAATTAACCCATCTCAGGCCATCTGCAGAGAAGAAAGGTGGTACCTAACTTTTTTTCTTGTCAGCATTTGGTAGGGGTGTTTTATTGACCAAATACATTCCCATAACCTAGATTTTTGTAGCTAACTAAATACTGTAGATTTTTAAATATTATCATCAAAATCTATAGACAATTTTTGATTAAAATAGACTCCACATCTATGTCCTGCTTTTCTTCTTATTATTAATTACATTGCTGTATCAAAGAACAAGACTTCAGAATCAAGAATATCTTGTCTCTTTGCATTGAATTTATACAAGGTGCTCTTTCTTTAATGCTGTCTCAAAGGATATATTTTTACTCATTAAAAAGGAAGATCGGAGTCTTGTTGTATGTACTGCTCCAACATATTAATAATTAAAATTAGGAGGTAAATGTGGTCAAAGCTAGAGAAAGACTTGAGATATCATTTATATTGATTACTGTGTAGCACTCTACAAACAGATATTTTTAAATATTAGTTTATATAAATATTTTGTAGCATTTCAAATATTTGAGTGCCTGAAGTTTCTACTCTTATGTAGTTCAGATTATCAATTTGAAGACTTACTCCGCTAGTTAAAATGTTTTTAGTCTCGTTTGAGTATTACATAAAAGCAATTTTCAGTTAAATGTGTTCTGCTTACATAAAACATTACAAATTATTGAGTATTTAATTACATTTTCATGTTCCTGTAATGTCTTTAGAAGATTTTCATATTATTACCTATCAATATATGTATGCTTTGTCAAAGAAAAATCAAGCATATATATCATGGAAATTGAAACCTTTTAAAAGTACTTATTAATTCTATTGAAAAACCACATGCATAGGAACAATTACAATATAATATTGTGAACATGTAAATATATATCCTATGTCTATTTTATATATAAGCATATATGCTTAAAAATATAGTTAAGAATTTTTAAACCTAGTATTATAAAGTAAAAATTAGTTAAACTTCTGATGATTACTTGTTAATTAAGATAATATTATTTTGATTAGGGTGATTTTAAATAAACAAAAATATTAAATTACCTGAAAAAATTCTTTATAAAATGTTTATGATTTTTATATTGGTTTTATCACTTTATCCCACTATTTTATTTTAAGATGACCAGCCTTGTTTAAAATACTGTATTCATCTTAATTAAATTAAATTCCATTTGTAAAAAAATTAACAAATGATTTGCTCTATTACACAGTGCGGTTGTAAACTGAGTCAGTATCTCAAGATTTATCCCCATTATCGTCATCTGTGGCCCTATTTGTTTTATAAATGTATTGTCTTTTTCCATGCCTGTCACATCTCTTTTGCTCATTCATTTTTCTCTTTGTCCCTTACAGGGAGCATTGCCTATCTCTAGATTAAGCAAAAGTTGCATATTAACAAAGCACAATAACCTGCTCAATCTTTCTCACACAGAGAAATGTTTGTTAAGTAATTAACGTGTAGATGATGATACAAAGAGCTTGATTAAATTAGATGCCAAAATACCCTTGTGATTCAGGTATTTAATTTCTTTGAAATCAATAATTGCTGAGTGACATTAATTAATGAAAATATTCCAGAAGTTGTTCTAGTTAGTGAAATGTATACAACATGCAAAAGTTTCAGAACTCTGAAGAGCAACATTATTCTATAGTTAAGAATTAAGAATCAATTCACATTAATTATTGGAGAGAAATGATTATTAAGAATTAATGACCGAGAAAATGTTTCCATTTTTTATTTAGAAAATTATTTTGTGCGTGAGCGTTAATGCAGGTTTTGCAAGAAACATAAATTTAAAGAAACAATTATGTGCACAAGGTGAATTTAATAACATCTTGAGATTTTCCACGATTAGAGTTTTATATGGTAAATCTTTAAATGCACATCATCTAAAGATAATAAATGAATCTTGGAAATCTTGTAGGTAAGGATAAATATTAGGATGCATCCAATTACATTTGCACACACCTACAATTACATTCACACCCATACATGCACACACACTCACTGATACACATGTGTGTGTATATATACATGAATTTACTAATTGATTTTAACTAATATTTATAAGAGCCAGTAGGATTGATATATATTGTTGAACCTGAAAAATATTTATTATATACATGTTTAATATACACACAGAAATAAATAGTAATTGCACTAGGCTTTTGCAACTGTACTAAAATATGAGCTGTGAATATTTTGTGATCACTACAAATTCTTACACTGAATATTTTTATTTTTATAATATTAATATGTTTGGTACATGTGTACATTTTTTACAATGTGTTATTTTATTTTTGTCATAGAGTCATGTAATGCATAATAACATTTCTGTCAAAGATGGATTACATATACAAAAGTGGTCCATGAGATTATAATACATATTTTTACATACTTTTCTATGTTTGTTTACATACATAAACTCTTATCACTGTGTTTTTATTGCCTGCAGTATTCAGTACGGTAATGTAGTACACAGGTTTGTAGCCTAGGAGAGAGAGGCTCTACCATATAACCTAGACGTGGTAGGCTGTACAATCTAAGTGTTTGTAATATTCTCTGTGATGTTTACAAAACGATGAAATTGCCTATGGATGCATCTGTCAGAACGTATCCCTAACATTCAGTGATGTGTGACTGTACGAAAATGCTCAATCTAAGTTTCAATGCCCTCCATAAAATTGTTGTACTGTGAAATGCAAATCTCTCACCTATGGCCTGAACATGTTTGCAAACTAAGCAGATCATGGGAAGGAGAATGTGCCGGCATCGCTGGGATGATTTTCTCACACTACATGAATAATATCTCCAGACTTTGCGAATATGACCCACTTGCATAGAGTTAAAATAGGCATCTCTTTGCTGGGAAATTTATCAAATGGGAGTGTGAAGTGTTTTTAAAAGACACTTGTTTGTTTGTAGCTGGTAGGCCTACAGTGGCTCATGGTAATGGTTGAGGTTGCTAAGATTTGGTGGAAGGAGGCAAAATGAAATGGCCACTTATATGGTATATGGATCACTTGTTTCTGTTGAGTTACAGATTCAGCTGGCTATTTCTCCCAATGTTAGTTATTTGGAGAAAAAAACATGATGGTAATTTTGGGGTAACAAATACAATATTTGATGAAAGCAAATTTATTAAGGGTTAGATAAACTACAAGATAATTTAGGCTGCAAAGTCAACACGAGACTTCTGGCCCAAATTGTGCAGAGTTTGGGTCCAGCTGCAAAGTTCAAAGGAAGAGGCCATATACGACGATTCTCACTTTTGACACCAACTGCAAGTTCAGGGTTTCCCCCAGAACACCCTCAGTTTCAAGAATTTACTAGAAAGACTCACAGAACTCATTGAATGCCATTGTACTCATGGTTTATAATAGAGAAAGGGTAGAAATTAGGACCAATCAAAGGAAGAGACATATCACATAAGGTGGAATCTAGGAGGATTTTGAATGTTAAGTTTCCATTGTCTTCAGGACGTACTACCTGTCACTGTTGTACAGCAATAAACATGGAGTACTATCAACCTGGGGAGCTCACCTGATGCTAAAAAGACACTATTTTGAAAATGAAAAGACAAATGAAAGGATGAGATAAGATGACCTTCCACATTAAGGTACTGGAAAAAATAGCAAACTAAACCTAAAGCAAGCAGAAGGAAGAAAATAAAAATTAGAGAAATTAGTAATTTATAATATTAATCATATTTGTTGGTATTGAGTAATTGATATTAATTCTTGACTAACTTTTTTTAAATAGAGAAATATTCACTTCCCAATTTATTCTGTGGAGCCAGTGTTACCTTGATATGAAATTTAGTCCAAATAGCATAGAAAAATAAAACTACTATAAGTATAAATGCAAAATTCCTTAAAAAATACTAACAAATCAAATGTAGCAACATATAAAAGAATTATACACTATGACAAAGTGAAATTAATACTAGTCATCCCAGGTTGGTTTAACAGCCTAAAACCCACTAAGATAATACATCTTATCCATAGAATAAGAAACAAGAATTGCGTGATCATCTCGATAGATTCAGAAAAGACATTTAAGAAAATCCAAATGCTTTAATGATTAAAATAAAAATAAAAACTCAATGAACCAGGAATAGAGAACTTTCTACACCAGATACATGGCACCTGTGAAAAGCCAACAACAAACATTCAACTTAGTGGTGAAAGAAAGGATACTTTCCCGCAATGGTCGGAGATAAGAATAAGATATATACTTTGACCTCTTCTAGTCAACACTGTACTAAAGATTTTATGCAGGGCTAATCGGCAAGTAAAGAAATAAGAGTCACCTCTATTGAACAGGAAGAAATGAAACTTTATTTGCAAATAACATTCTTGTATATAGAAAATTTTAAGGAATCCACTGAACAATAGAACTAGTAAATTATTTTAGCAATATTACAGCATACAAGGTAAATATAGAAAAACCAATTGCACACATCTACAATGAAAACCTCAAAATGAAATTAAGAAAACATTTTAATTTACAACAGCAGCAAAAAAAGAAATAATAATTAATTTGGAAAATATGATACAAGATTTTACTCTGAAAATTAAAAATTATTGTTTAAAGAAGATCTAAATAATTAGCAAACATCTTACACCTATGAATTGGAAGATTTAATATTGTAGTACTTTACAATTTGAACTACAGATTTGATGAAATCCGTACAAGTATCCCAACAGACTTCTGTCTAGAAACTGACAAGGTGATTCTAAAATACACATGGAATTGTAAGGGACTCAAAATAGCCAAAATAGTCTTGAAAAAAGAAAACGTATTAGGATAATTCACACCTCCGTTCTCCAAACCTTACAGCAAAGCATCAGTAATCAAGACAACACAATACTGATGAAGGAAAAATATATAGATTGATGGAAGAGAATTGAGAGTCCATATGTGAAACTGTGTATCTATAGTCAGTGGATTCTTACAGTGGTGCCATGTGCAATTCAATGAGGAAGAGACAGTCTTTGAACAAACTGGGTCAACAACGTACACGTGGATCACTACTTGCAAAATAATAAATTGGAACCCTTACCCCAAAGCATACAAAAATATTAAGTCAAATCAATTAAATACATACATGGAAGAGCTAGAATAAAGCATATGGGAAAATCTTCACGATTTTGGATCTAGCAAAGAAATAGCTGTAACACCAAAAACATGAGCAACAAAATAAAAATTAGATATTTAAAATTTCTTAAAAATTAAAGACATTGGTGTTTCAAAGGACAACCAAGCAAGTCAAAAGGCAGCTCAAAAATTGTGAGAAGATATTTGAAAAACACGTATCTATATGTCTGTATATATATGTATCTTGAATATAGAAAAATTGTTTTAACTCAGTAACAAATATCCCAACTCAAAATTGATAAATGATAGGAATAGATGTGTTTCCCAAGAAGATACACGAACGGTCAATAATCCCATAAAAACGTACTCAATAGCATCACTCATCAGGCAACTACAAATCAAAACCACAGTTAGACACTCTATGGCTAGAATTGGCCACTTTGGAAAATACTTTGATGGCTTCTAAATATATTAAACATAGAATTGTCATATGACCTAGAAATGTATTCCTAGGTATACACCCAGATTATTGGAAAGAGGTGTTCAAACACAAATTGTACACAAGTATTTTTAGCAACAGTATTTAAAATAGCCAAAAACTGAACACAACTCAAATGTCAATGAAAATATTATTGGATAAACAAAATGTTATATACGTGAAATTGAATATTATACAGTTATAAAAAGAAATAAAGTACCAATACCTATATGAACCTTGATAGCATTATGCCAACTGAAAGAAGCCAGGCACAAAAGGCCACCTATTGTATGATTCTATTTAGATGAAAATAGAATAGGAAAATCTATAGAGATAGAAAACAGATTTGTGGTTGCTTAGAATTTGGAGGGGATGGGTGCATAGGAGGTTAACAGCTAGAGAAGGTGGGGTTTCTTTTTGAAGTGATGAAAATGCTCTAAAATTCATTGTGATGATGGCTCCACTTATCTGTGCATATGCGAAAAGCCATTGACTTGTAGACATTAATTTGTGCACTCTATGTAAATTATATCTCAATAAATCCTTTCAAAAATACACAGAAGAGTAAGGGGTTTTGGAATGTTGCAACTGGGAGGCAGTTTGAAATACTGAATAGCTCTCATTGAGAATGTGAGGTTTCAGTAAAGACTTGAGGAAGTTGAATGAGCTGATCAATGGATATACGGAGGGCTATCTTTCCAAGCCAAGAAATTAACTAGTCTTCATCATAAGACAGCAGCTTGTTGGCATGTCTAGAGGACAGTGAGGTGGCTAGGAACACTGGTAAGATGAAGGGTGAAGATATAAAAGAATTTGGGCGGTTAACATGCGGCAGATAATGATGGGCTTGCAGACCATTGTAAGAATTGTGGCTTTTAGTGTAAATGAAATGGGGAGACAAATCATTACACCATTATCAATATTTTAATAAATTGGGTCCATGAACCAAATCCAATGAGAGTAAATCAATTAGTAATAATATGCAAATTTGTATTAAAATTACAAGAATTACTTGCACATTTGAGAACAGGAGAGTCATGATTGTTTATAAGCAATAATAAACATTGTTAATTTTAATTGTTATCAGCTAATTGAGATTAATTGCAATACATCATGCTTTATAATGTGACTGTCAAAAGGTAAATATGATTGTAATCTTATACTACATCTATCAATGTCTTTGATTCATAAGACTATAGAGTAAGCCCCTAGTTTTAAAAGCCAACTTATGAGGCAGTGACATCTTACACAAGTTGGCTGCTTTCTGCCACAGTGGTCCTTGGTCAGCTGGCACAAATTGTTTTACAAATGCCACTAGGTCTAAAAACAGTTTGGATCACAATGAACACAGAAACACCCTCTTCCCTTCAGAAATACCCATGAATTACTTCCAATACAGAATGAAAAATTGACAAAGGAAATATGTTGATTGTAAAAATGCCAGTTAGCTTGCATCTACATGAAAGAAAAATGCCATTTTTATTACCTTAGATCATTGTTTTACATGAGTTTTGGTATAGCACAATGTTGAACCAAGGGCAAAGAGAGATGAATTAATGAAGTCTTAAGATATCAAGAATTTAAAAGACAAGGAAGGTCATATTTGAAGGTTAGTGACATAGCATTCATCTTCTGTTGTCACTTTTTCCGTCATTCCCTGTATGCCTGATGGACAGCTTTCACTCAAGTTCAGAGAACAGCATGCAAAGATTAGCTACTAATTAATCTTTATGAAGTGAGCTTAATTTCTAGCCAGACTGAGCTTACGTTTTAGCAGGAAGCATTTTTGGGAAATGTTTTTGTTAGAGTTTGCCTTTTTTGATAAGGTGAGACATAAATGTCTACTTTATAGACATGAATTAAGATGGGAAGATATTTGGGGGAAACATTTACTCAAACGCTAAATAATAAAGGCACACAAAGGGCAAATTATACTAGATTTTTTCCCACTTGTTTTCTACGTCTCATGCAATTCACCTTGATTCCCTTCAGTTTCTGTTTAATGTAGAACGTGGCATTTTCATTATTTTAAGCTTCTAGCACAATGAAAGAATTTCTCTTTTTCATGAACTGCATCATAAATGAAAGGGAGGAAGAGTGTCTTATATCATATTTATTGTTCAACAAAACACTGCTCCACGGCTTAAATTCAGTTTAAAAAAGAGAATTTATTGAACATCTAACACATACATAAAAGGCAGTAAAGACAAATGAGAAGGGGCAGGATATTCAAGTATACAGACTTTAATGCTGAGTTTTGTATCTTAGGAAGTTACTCCACCTTACAGAGGCTCAATTTCCCCTGATTTAGGAAGGCGATGCTAATGGGTATTGCCTAGGTGTAAGTACAAAAATGTTGTATTTAAGAGAATCCCACAAGCTTGGTATAAGGCAGAAAATAAATAGATGTGACATGAATAAGTAGTTTATTACATTTGTATGCTACCTGCAGACTAGAGGAAGCAAGAAACACAGCCACTATGCTTGATTAGCATTATATTCTAATTTGGAATATAAATAGAAAAGAGAAAAATAGAAAGCTATGCATAAACACATGCATTAAAATGAATTTTATGTGGACTCTTTCATGAAAATGTTCCTAAGGTATTTTTTTTATTGTGATAAAATACACATAACATAAAATGTACTCTGTTAACCATTTTAAGTGTACAGTTCAGTGGTACTAAATACAGTCATAACACTGTGCAGCCATCCCTACCACCCATCTCCATAACTCGTTTCATCTTGTGAAACTGAAACTCTATACCCATTAAACAATACTTCCCCATTTCTTCCTCCCCCCAGCTTCTGGCAACCATCGTTGTACTATCTCTGTGATTCTGTCCACTTTAAGTCCCTTATACAAATGGAATTATACTGTATTTGTCCTTCACTGACTAACTTATTTCACTTGCCATAATATCCTCAAGTTTCATCCAAGTTGCAACATATGTCAGAATATTTCCCTCATGTTTAAGGCTGAATAATATTCCATTGTATGTATATATAATATTTTGCTTATCCATTCATCTGTTGTTGGACACTTCACTTGCTTCTACGTTTTAGCTATTGCCAATAATGCTGCTGCAAACATGGATGTGTAAATATTTTTTCAAGACTCTGCTTTCAATTCTTTTGCTATCCTGAGATGTGGAGCTGCTGAATCACATGGCAATACCATTTTGATGTTTTGAGGAACTACCATACTCTTTTCCACAGCAAACATAGGGTTTGACATTCCCTCCAATATTGCAAAAGGAATCGCCACATCCTTTCCTGTGGATTTTATTCACAAGTCCTGTGGCTCTCTCTACATCCCAGCCACCATGTGTTATTTCCTGTTTATATATATGACATCAAAGGTGCAGAAAGTAATGAACTAAATTGGAAGGATGTAGAAAAATAGAGGTAAATACTGACTACATAAAACCATAAGAATAAGAATTTTGGATGATCTATCTATTATATACCTATTTATCTAACATCTATCTGTTCCTCCATCTGTAATTAAAATATATTACAGTTAGAGAACAGAGGAAAAAGTAGGAATACATGAATTTCAATTTTAATTCTTCTTAGATTGTCTCACAGCATCATTATGACAGAAAATTTATAGGTCAGTATCTGTTAACTATAAATGTAACATTCTTAAAGTATTCAAATACATAGAGTTACAGCATGAATAATATATTACAATCCATTCAAGTTTATTTTATTCCAGGAACACAAAAATACAAATTTCTTTTGCAATTCAAGAAAAACATAAATCGATACATGTGATTGATGTATATACACATTTAATGTATTTTTAAATATACATTTTTAAAAAACAGAAATTTTTCTAGGACAAATACTTAAAATATCACTGAAAATAGTGTTATTAGATAATACCTTCCTAATAACTCTGGTATTACATAAGAAAACAAAATTAAAATTTCAGATAAGCTTAGAAACTAAAAATTTTAAAAATATTATTCTGTTCTCCATATGTTCATATTTAATATTATTTCTTGTTTTCATTCTTCTTCAGTGTTGCTCTACTAAAATATAACATACAATAGTTACTTTTGATTTCTGTTCTTATTACTCAAAATTGTATACATTTTCTCATGCTCTTAATTTAGTTATGCTACTTTTCTTTACTCTTGGAATTTTCAGACTTGTATTCACTCTCTTTTGAGTTCCCATAGTACCAAATAAGCTTTCTTCCCTCTTTCTGATTTGAAGATTCATCTTCTCATAATTATTTTGTCCACTCAGTTTCTTTTCCTTCTCAGTTAAGTACCTCTCATCTGGCTTTTCATTTCTAAGGTTTCCTTTCATCTTAAGCCACTCTTTTATTTACATTTTGATTCTGTTTTGTGGAGGACATGCTTCCCTGAATTTTAAGGAAGAGGCCAAAAGGTTTGTTCAAGTTTTTACCTGATACATTGGATTAAATTATCTAATGTACACACCCTTAATTTAAGTCTAGGGGCGACTGTCTACTCTCGATTTTGTATAGTATTATTTTTCTTAACATCCAAGTCCATCTTCATGTATTTTTATATGATCAATAAAAATATATTTGTCCAGAACCCTGCTTTGGTGGAGTTACTTCTTTCTAAGTAGGAGAGGTAGCAGTTGAGACATGAGCTGGGTTCTGGGTCAGTTTAGAGGGCTGGGCGACATTCCTCCTTTTGGTCTGTATGACTGAATGAATGCGGTTCTTGCTGTCTCGCTCCTCTCTTTAACACATTGAGCCATTGCAGCAGATGAGAAGGAATAATCCTGATCTGCCATTGAGGTGGAACATATGTTCTCTCCAACCACATCTATAGGTTGTACTCACGCTCGGCCAGAATGTATCCTGTCAATGATATGGAGATGTATCTAGCTATCTAGATAGATATCTACTTTGGTTTATGCTCTCTGGTTGCCCGTAAATTATCTCCTTAAAGTGAATATCAAAAGAGAGCTTGGTGATGGCAGTGTTATAAAATCCTCAAAATGCAGCACCCACACCCACAGGAATTTGTAGATTCTGGGATTCTAATTCAGATAGCAAACTATACTAAAGGGGCATTGGTCATTGAGGGTTGCTAGGCTCTTTCTTGAGCATATTTGCTCTTTTCATGACTTTGAAATTATTAAAAAAATCTAACATTTTTCTCAGTGTGCTACAACATGATTTGATTTTAATGCACAAGCACTAATTCTCCCCTAAGATTTGTACAATATATTTGCTCTGACAAGCCATAGCCAGCAACTCACTTCACAGCAATTTATAGCATTTCCACGACAAGTTGAATTATTTTTAACTAGACTCTCTTTGCTTTAATAAAAATATGAAGAAGCAATATACTTGTTCTAGTTAGGTTCAAAAGTTGGTAGTCTCTCTCCTGGAAAGAATAATAAAACTTTTCAGCGGCCTAATATGCATCTATAGACACACACACACACACACACACACACACACACACACACACAGGCACTATTCATAATATTTAAAGCACATTCTGTTCTATGAATTCATTTGTCTAGCACAAAATAAAACGATCTCAGTATATGTCAAATACCAATTTTTTCGTATGGCCAATTATAGATATTTTATTTTTTAAAGATTAGAGAGTTCTTGAAGCTCTTTCTATTTCTTTGTCAATGAACTAAACATTGGCAAATATGTAGGGTTTCCCACATAAGAACATTATTAACATCCAAATAGAAAGCTGGTGGTAGAAATAATGATTGGGAACACAGAGTCTCTACTCAGCGTTCTACCTCTGCCATACCATAACTTTGTGATCGCATGAAATATCTCTCCATGTTGTCATCCCTATGTATAGTTCTGTCATTTTTCAATAAGAGCTTTTTGCTTAATTATGAAGTACTAGTTACTATAACCATTATTTTGAGCTTCATGTAAATCAAGAACACATGGACTCCACTTGCAAAACTTTGAAAATGTAGTTAGGGATTGGGGGCATAAAGCAACATTTTAAAATGTGTAAAGACAATGAGTAAGCAACAAAGTGTCCAATTTTTTAGGTGAAAGTTGCATACATCAGGAAAAGGCAGAATTAAGTAACAGAAAATTTGAATGATAACTGGCCAATTGGTGTCGTTTACAATTGCAAGACATACAAATTAAGTTTGCTTTTTTAAAGAGAAAAGGAATTAGTTAGAATGGGTCAACCTCTTGGGGAAGCAATGTAGTTAGAGACAATGCCCAAAACCATGTGAGCAAATGCTCTGCAGAGCGCACCCCTGCAATGCTGCCATTGTGAGGCCAAGTCTCTCCTTGTCTTGGTACTGAGCCCTCCATTCTGCCTCCATCATTGCCACTGTAGCTGCCACAATATGATCCCTCAACCACCGCTGCCCAGGAACAAAGAAAGAATTCTGTCCTTCCACGCTCTCAGATCAAATTCCACCATCAGGTGAACCTTTGATGGGCACTATTCAGTTCCCATATCCCTGAAATAGATGCAGTAAAAACATAGAAATTGCATATGTGTTTCCCAATAAGACACATATGGAAGCCTGTTTTCCCACAACAGGAAGGGTTTTCCATGATGGGTGTTCAAAGGAACAATATTCCCTGTAAACCATACTTTGCCCAAGTGAAGAAAAGCATAAGGATTATTTAGTAAATAGACATAGAAAGTCATCCAGGGTTGGCTGATGAGAAGCTAGTTAGCAAGGGGGTCTGCCTTCAGTTAGGACAAGGTCTGTGCTTCCCACGGGTTCTCTCCACAGCAGGAGGGATGCAAACTTCCCTTTCCTCCCCTGCACCTACCCTCAAATGGCCCAGAGGTCTTCAGGTGCTAGAATTTCTCAATTAATGCTGCACAAAATAACAGACAGCCTTGACTGTCACAGTCTGTTCTCATGAAGCTAGTCTCTGCTTACTACATAAAACAGAAGAGTAAGAACAAGGGTGTTAAACACTACCCTAGCTCAAACAAGTTTCTCTCTGTAGGATGCCAAGAACCTGGGAACCAGTGCATCTGCTGCTTTCCCTTCTCGGATTCTAGCCCAGACAAAAGAGGCAAGGAGCATTTCTTCAGAGGCCTTGAGCTTCACTACACAATGCCCCAGGCTCTACATGCACCCTCTTTATATATTTCTACCTTGAAAAAACATTTTTATATAATATTAATAATATATATTTTTATATAAGAAACATATGTTTATTTTATAGATAGATATAGATATACATAGATAAAGATCTCTAGTCAGCCTTTTTTAAGGCTGGGCTGATCACAGTGCCTCAAAACTATAATCTCAGCACTTTGGGAGGCCAAGGTGGCCAGATCTCTTGAGTCCAGGAGATGGAGATCAGCCAGGGCAACATGGTGAAACCCCATCTTTACAAAAATTAGCTAGTATGGTGTCATGCACTTGCAGTCCCTGCTACTCAGGAGACTGAGGTGGGAGAATCGCTTGAGCACAGTATGTGAAGGCTTCAGTGAGCTCTGATCACATGACTGCACTCCATCTTGGGTGACAAAGTGAGACCCTCTCTCAAAATAAAATAAAATAAAAAGGCTACCACCATACGCACAGATAAGTGTGTCAGGTGTATTTGCAGCTATCTTTCCTATATTCTATTTGGTAAAAAAAAAAAAAAATTGCAAAGAACTCTTCTCATTCTAGATTTTTGTATTAATTAGACATTTGAAGTTTATAGCATAATAGCTATAATCATGTTTGGTATGTGTACTCTATAGACCAGATAGTGCAAACAGATATCAATGCTTTTTTAAAAGTATATAAGGTTATTAGAAATATTTTAAACTACCTATAGGTATATATGTATCTAATTGAACTATCAAATGCAAGTAAGATCATTTCCTTAGCGTGTGAAATGCATTCAATTTATTAAAATATTTTCTAATGTCTATTACAATAATATTTCTTAATTAGCTAACATAAGAGGAGTTTTAAGACATTTATTTATATGTACTTACTAGATTCAAACTCGATTCCACTATTTTCAGAAATCATGCTCCGAGACAAGTCCTGTTTTTATCTGTTTCTACCTATATTAAAAGACAGATATGTCAATTTTGCTTATCATGCTGTTCCAAACTTCTCCATCCTATTTTTCGGTTTGTTCTACCAGTCATTCAGAGACTTACTTATATTCAAATTTCTCTCTAGGTTTAACATTTGTGTATGTCTTCTTGTGCTTTTGTCTATTTTTGTTGTATATAATTTAAGACATTTATTGACATATATCATACATGCAGAAAAGTACAATGATTAAATATGGATAGCTTCATTAATGAAACACATGTATTTGCTTATAACCAGGTATGAAAATAGAACATTACTAAAAATAGAGATAATTCTCCTGCCCCTTTCCAAACACTAACCCTCAACCTCAATAGTAACAGATTTTTTTTATCATAGAGTAATTTGGTCTGTTTTCAAATTTTTATTAAATAAATCAGAGTATCTACTCGAAGTCTATGTTTCTTTCATTGTTGTTATTTTGCTTATAGTATTTATCTGCTAATGGACATGGTAGATTAAAGACGGCTACATACACATTTTTTAATTAATAGATTTTTTGAGCACTTTGTGGCTCATGCCTCTAATCCCACCACTTTGGGAGGCTGAGGTGCGTGGATCATGAGGTCAGGAGATCGAGACCATCCTGGCCAAGGTGGTAAAACCCCTTCTCTACTAAAATAGAAAAAATTAGCTGATAGATAACATCAAGATAACATCTGGGCTCTTGGCTGCACTGAGTCAAGCCTACTTATATCTTTGTTTGTCTTCCTCTGCACTTTTCCTTCCACATCACACTCCAGGAATGCCAAGCTGTGCTGGCCTTCTAACCCATTTCCACTATTTTGCCACCGCCAACGCGGCTTTTTGCCGCCGTGGATTTTTCCCGCCGCTGCTGCGGGTTTTTGCGTCTTTCTGCCCTTGCCACCGTGGCTTTCTGCCCCCAGCCTCGCGGAATTTAGCCCCTGCCGCCGCGGCTTTTTGGGGCTCTTTGCCCTCACCGTCGAGGCTTTTTTCCCCCTGCCACCGAAGCTTTTTGGCCCCGCCACCGCGACTTTTTCAGCTGCGGCTTTTTATGGCTTTTGGCCACTGGCGCCGCGGCTTTTTACAGCTTTTAGCCCCCTCCGCCCCAGGTTTTTCCCGCCGCAGTTTCTTGCTCCCACCGCCCAGGCTTTTTGCGGCTTTTTGCCCCCGACGCTGCGGCTTTTTACGGCTTTTTGCCCCCGTCACCGCAGCTTTTTGCCCCCGTCGCCCCGGCTTTTTCCCCCACTGCCCCGGCTTTTTGCCCCCACCGTTGCGGCTTTTTGCGCCCGCCGCCGCGGCTTTTTGTGGTTTTTTGCCATCACCGCGGCTTTTTCCCCGCCGCCACGGCTTTTTGTCGATGCGGCTTTTTCACCCCGCCGCCGCAGGTTTTTGCCCCCACCGCCGCGGGTCTGAGGGCGGGATCGGCAGAATCGGCTGCCAGCTCTACCAGCGTCCTGGCTAAGGCAGTGCCGAGGGTCCCTCCTGGTCCAGCTCTCCCGGTTCGGGGGTTCCTTGCCTAGACACCCACGCCCCAGGCTCCGCTCCTGGGCCGCTGCAGCGTGCATAGAGCAGCGCTGCGCTCGGCCCCGATGGGAGAGAGGAAGGAGGGCGGTGACGGGGGTGATGCGGCTATCGCGGAGGGAGGCGCAGGGGCCGCAGCCAGCCAGGCGCTGCAGCAGTGCGGGCAGCTCCAGAAGCTCATCGGCATCTCCGTTGGCAGCCTGCGCGGGCTGCGCACCAAGTGCGCTGTGTCCAAGGACCTCACCCAGCAGGAGATAAGGACCATGGAGGTAATGGGTTCGGGGACCAGGGTTGGGCCCCAGCACCGGACTGGACATCTCCCTCGGGGCCCCAGTTCACTCCTGGCCGAGTTGTATCCTTGAGCCCGCGTCGCTCCCTTGGAGGCTTCTGCCTTCTGCACTCACTGATGCAGCAGCCGGAGGACCCGGTACCAGCCCTCACCTTGGGCAGGATTTGTGGGGCGGGTGCTTGTTGGGAACTGTGATGGAGGCTCGAGGGGCCCGTGGGGGGGGGGGTGGGCTGTGCGCGGACGTCCCCTTATGCCCCGAATTTCCATCTGGTGCAGCCTTCTCATCTTGTCGGTGAGGAAACCGAAGGCCTGAGGGAGAAATGACTTGCCAGGAACCCCTGTTAAGGAAAATTAACAAAGTGTGGTTATCAAAGGAGAACTGAGTTGGGATTCAGACCTGGAGTCCCACACCCTTGGTTAAGACATTATACCACCTTCAGTCTGGCCTGTTGACTGAGGGTGAGCCACTCCATCCTCATCTGATTGTGGGGTCTTAACCTCAAGGGGTTTCATGCAGGAAGAAGCAAATGGGTTTGCTTTCCTAGCTCTGTCCAGTAACTTAGGGACCCTGAGAACTGGAGAGATTCTTGGAGAGCCGTCTGGTGTATGTCATGGGTGGGCCTTGTTTGAAGGTCAGTCTGCCCAGTGGGCTGGCTTAGCCCGAATGAACTCCCTTGAATCTTTGGAGTTGTCTGTGTACTTTTAAGGGTTTCTCATCCTTGCACCAAAAGATCCCCTGGAAATTAGGTGGGAAAACCTTAACTTTTGTGGAGCCTTGTATTTGTCTTAAAAGTTCATGCACATAGCCAGGTGTGGTGACTCACACCTGTTATCCTGTCCTGGATCCCTTGAGTCAAGGAGTTTGAGACCAACCTGGACAATATAGTGAGACCCTATCTCTACAAAAAATAAAATATTAGCCAGGAGTGGTTGTGCACATCTGTAGTCCCAGCTACTACTGTGGCTGAGGCGGGAGGAGCACTTGAGCCTGCACTGATCTGTGATCTCACCTGTGTACTCCAGCCTGGGCCACAGAGCAACAACTTGACTCAAAAAAAAAAAAAAAAAAAAAAACAAGAAAAATTCTTGAAGATTTTTCATTCTGTCCCACTATCCATTGGTTTTCATGTCAATATAATGTCAGAAATTCTTTACAATTGCTTCCAGAAGGAGTAGCCTTTTGATCTAGTGCACAGGTGTCCAGTCTTTTGGCTTCTCAGGGCCACAATGGAAGAAGAATGCTCCTGGGCCACACATAAAATACACTACTGCTAACGATAGCTGATGAGCTTAAAAAAAAAAGGTTTGTGCATAATTTTCATGATACCCACCACCACAGATAGGTGGAAAAGTCCTTGTAGTCAAAGGGTTGGACACGGCTGATCTAGTGTCTTGTCGTCCGTTTTGGCTTTCTCCCTGATTCCAGAATGCAGGTAGAGATGTAGAGACATGCTCTCAGGACAGCTGTTGAGAAAAAAAAAATTCGATGTCATTTATTCCCAAGGACAGCTGTTTGTCATTTGCATTGAAAAAGTCTCCATTCAAACTGCTGTCACATATAAAATCTATTTATATGTCTGTATTTTTCTGTTGTCTTGGCCTTTGTAGGCAGTAGTGTGTTTTAACCGAGCAAACTCTCCTTCCAAATAATGTAGCCGAAGTCAGCCTACCTGCTTGCCATTTTTCTTCCCCTTCCATTTTTCTAACCTGAGGATAATTGTAAGAATGAATTAAGATTTGTGTTTAAGGCCAGGCACAGTGTCTCAGGCCTGTAATCTCAGCACTTTGGGAGGCAGAGATGGATGTATCGCTTGATCTCAGGAGTTGAAGACCAGCCTGGGCAACATACTGAGACTCCGTCTTGTATAATTAAATTAAAATTTTAAAAAAGGAGAGAAAAGGACCTGTGTTTAAAATTTTAAAAAAGGGGGGAAAGTGTAATGCAAAATGTGGACTATGCTAGCTATGATTGGGAAAAATAATTTTTCATACAGCTTTATCTGTTGACTTGTATTAGCAGCACACTGGTCATAAGCGTTTTGCTTTCATCAAATATGAGGTAAGCTACTTTAAAGTGTGGTGGGGCTTTCTTGCGCATGGCTCCTGGAGGTGTTGAGTCCCAATTTAGCCAATTAATTTGGGTTTAGTTTTGATATGGATAAGGGAGACTGGCTTCATTCATGATGTACACACAGTTTTGCCAGTAAGGAAAAAAAAAGCAACCTGAATGTTCCTACTCATTAGATGCTATCTGGAGAGCTCCTACACCAATGCCACAAGGCCCGGGCCCTTAAAAAGACTCAATGCAGCATTTCTGCGTCTCATACTGTATTCTGCAAGATACTCCTGTGAAAGAAATTTGTGCTACATCAGCCATCTCCCTCCTGAAGATCCCTGCGGATGACGATTTGTGTTTTAAAGGTTCTGAGAAGTCCTGCAACAACAGTTCTCAAACTTATTTGTCCACGGGATCTTTTCTTCCACTGAACGTAGTTGGGTAGACACGGCCTTAAGCCTTGAGGGGAGAAAGAGACAAGAAACTGTTGGCTCACTTACAACCAAGTGTTGTGTTTATGTTTTAGGTTTTTATGAAACTGAGGTGCTGTTTGAGGTTCTGAATCCAATTGGGTGGTTGAAGAGAGGCTGGTATCCCTGTAGACTTAGCCAGCCATGAGATGTTGACTTTTGTTGAAGGAGGTGTTTTACAAAGGGAAATAGGGTGTCTCCTGGGCATCACATTAGCACTTAAATACATGTATCACTGAAATGAAATGAAATGAAATGATGAAATTATGACATGAAATGAAATGAAATGATGAAATGAAATGATAAAATGATGAAATGAAATGAAATGATGAGATGAAGTGAAATGGTGAAATGATGAAATGAAATGCTGAAATGAAATGAAATGATGAAATGAAATGATGAGATGAAATGAAATGATGAAATGGAATAATGAAATGAAATGATGAAATGAAATGGTGGAATGAAATGAGGAAATGAAATGAAATGCTGAAAAGAAATGATGAAGTGAAATGGTGAAATGAAATAAAATGATGAAATGATGAAATGAAGAAATGGTATGAAATGATGAAATGAAATGATGAAATGAAGTGAAATGATGAAATAATGAAATGAGGGGTGGAGCCAAGATGGCCAAATAGGAACAGCTCCGGTCTACAGCTCCCAGCGTGAGCGACACAGAAGACGGGTGATTTCTGCATTTCCATCTGAGGTACCGGGTTCATCTCACTAAGGGTGTGCCAAACAGTGGGTGCAGGACAGTGGGTGTAGCCCACCGTGTGGGAGCTGAAGCAGGGCGAGGCATTGCCTCACTCAGGAAGCACAAGTGGTCAGGGAGTTCCCTTTCCTAGTCAAAGAAAGGGGTGACAGACGGCACCTGGAAAATCGGGTCACTCTCACCCTAATACTGCACTTTTCCAACAGGCTTGGAAAACGGCACACCGGGAGATTGTGTCCCGCACCTGGCTCGGAGGGTCTTATGCCAATGGAGTCTTGCTGATTGCTAGCATGGCACTCTGATATGAAACTGCAAGGTGGCAGTGAGGCTGGGGTACTGGGGCCCGCCATTGCCCAGGCTTTCTTAGGTAAACAAAGCAGCCAGGCAGCTGGAACTGGGTGGAGCCCACAACAGCTCCAGGAGGCCTGCCTGCCTCTGTAGGCTCCACCTCTGTGGGCAGGGCACAGACACAAAAAGTCAGCAGTAACCTCTGCAGACTTAAATGTCCCTATCTGACAGCTTTGAAGAGAGTAGTGGTTCTCCCAACACGCAACTGGAGATCTGAGACTGGGCAGACTGCCACCTAAAGTGGGTCACTGAACCCCAAGCAGCCTAACTGGGAGGCACTCCCCTGTAGGGACAGACTGACACCTCACTCAGCCGGGTAGTCCTCTGAGACCAAACTTCCAGAGGAATGATCAGACAGCTGAATTTGTTTTTCACGAAAATCCGCTGTTCTACAGCCACTGCTGCTGATACCCAGGCAAACAGGGTCTGGCGTGGACCTCTAGCAAACTCCAACAGACCTGCAGCTGAGGGTCCTGTCTGTTAGAAGGAAAACTAACAAACAGAAAGGACACCCACACCAAAAACCCATCTGTACATCACCATCATCAAAGACCAAAAGTTGATAAAACCACAAAGATGGGGAGAAAACAGAGCAGAAAAACTGGAAACTCTAAAAAGCAGAGTGCCTCTCTTTCTCCAAAGGAATGCAGTTCCTCACCAGCAACGGAATAAAACTGGACAGAGAATAACTTTGACGATTTGAGAGAAGGAGGCTTCAGATGATCAAACTACTGCGAGCTACAGGAGGAAATTCAAACCAATAGCAAAGAAGTTAAAAACTTTGAAAAACAATTAGACGAATGTATAACTGGAATAACCAATGCAGAGAAATGCTTAAAGTATCTGATGGAGCTGAAAGCCAAGTTTAGAGAACTACGTGAAGAAGGCAGAAGCCTCAGGAGCCGATGCAATCAACTGGAAAAAAGGGTATCAGTGATGGAAGATGAAATGAATTAAATGAAGGGAGAAGGGAAGTTTAGAGAAAAAAGAATAAGAAGAACCGAACAAAGCCTCCAAGAAATATGGGACTATGTGAAAAGATGAAACCTACGTCTGATTGGTGTACCTGAAAGTGATGGGGAGAATGGAACTAAGTTGGAAAACACTCTGCAAGATATTATACAGGAGGACTTCCCCAATCTAGCAAGGCAGGCCAACATTCAGATTCAGGAAACACAGAGAATGCCACAAAGATACTCCTCAATAAGAGAAACTCCAAGACACATAATTGTCAAATTCACCAAAGTTGAAATGAAGGAAAAAATGTTAAGGGCAGCCAGAGAGAAAGGTCGGGTTACCCACAAAGGGAATCCCATCAGACTAACAGCTGATCTCTCGGCAGAAACTCTTCAAGCCAGAAGAGAGTGGGGGCCAATATTCAACATTCTTAAAGAAAAGAATTTTCAACCCAGAATTTCATATCCAGCCAAACTAAGCTTCATAAGTGAAGGAGAAATAAAATCCTTTACAGACAAGCAAATGCTGAGAGATTTTATCACCACCAGGCCTGCCCTAAAAGAGTTCCTGAAGGAAGCACTAAACATGGAAAAGGACAACAGGTACCAGCCACTGCAAAAACATGCCAAATTGTAAAGACCATCGAGACTAGGAAAAAACTGCATCAACTAACAAGCAAAATAACCAGCTAACATCATAATGACAGGATCAAATTCACACATAACAATATTAACTTCAAATGTAAATGGGCTAAATGCTCCAATTAAAAGACACAGACTGGCAAATTGGATAAGTAGACAAGACCCATCAGGGTGCTGTATTCAGGAAACCCATCTCACATGCAGAGACACACATAGACTCAAAATAAAGGGATGGAGGAAGATCTACGAAGCAAATGGAAAACAAAAAAAGGCAGGGGTTGCAATCCTAGTCTCTGATAAAATAGACTTTAAACCAACAAAGATCAAAAGAGACAAAGAAGGCCTTTACATAATGGTAAAGGGATCAATTCAACAAGAAGAGCTAACTATCCTACATATATATGCACCCAATACAGGAGCCCCCAGATTCCTAAAGCAAGTCCTGAGTGACCTACAAAGAGACTTAGCCTCCCCCACAATCATAATGGGAGATTTTAACACGCCACTGTCAACATTAGACAGATCAACGAGACAGAAAGTTAGCAAGGACACCCAGGAATTGAACTCAGCTCTGCACCAAGCGCACCTAACAGACATCTACAGAACTCTCCACCCCAAATCAACAGAATATACATTATTTTCAGCACCACACCACACCCATTCTAAACTTGATCACATAGTTGGAAGTAAAGCTCTCTTCAGCAAATATAAAAGAACAGAAATTATAACAAACTGTCTCTGAGACCACAGTGCAATCAAACTAAAACTCAGGATTAAGAAACTCACTCAAAACCGCTCAACTACATGGAAAATGAACAACCTGCTCCGGAATGACCACTGGGTACATAACAAAATGAAGGCAGAAATAAAGATGTTGTTTGAAACCAACGAGAACAAAGACAAAACATACCAGAATCTCTGGGACACACTCAAAGCAGTGTGTAGAGGGAAATTTATAGCACTAAATGCCCACAAGAGAAAGCAAGAAAGATCCAAAATTGACACCCTAACATAACAATTAAAAGGACTTGAAAAGCAAGAGCAAACACATTCAAAAGCTAGCAGAAGGCAACAAATAACTAAAATCGAGCAGAACTGAAGGAAATAGAGACACAAAAAACCCTTCAAAAAATTAATGAATCCAGCAGCTGGTTTTTTGAAAAGATCAACAAAATTGATAGACCACTAGCAAGACTAATAAAGAAGGAAAGAGAGAAGAATCAAATAGACGCAACAAAAATTGATAAAGGGGTTATCACTACTGATCCCACAGAAATACAATCTACCATCACAGAAAACTACAAACACCTCTACACAAATAAACTAGAAAATCTAGAAGAAATGGATAAATTCCTCGACACATACACTCCCCCAAGATTAAACCAGGAAGAAGTTGAATCTCTGAGTAGACCAATAACAGGCTCTGAAATTGTGGCAATAATCAATAGCTTACCAACCAAAAAGAGTCCAGGACCAGATGGATCCACAAAAGAATTCTACCAGAGGTAGAAGGAGGAACTGGTACCATTCCTTCTGAAACTATTCCAATCAATAGAAAAAGAGGTATTCCTCTCTAACTAATTTTATGAGGCCAGCATCATCCTGATACCAAAGACGGGCACAGACACAACAAAAAAAGAGAATTTTAGGCCAATATCCTTCATGAACATTGATGCAAAAATCCTCAATAAAATACTGGCAAACCGAATCCAGCAGCACATCAAAAAGCTTATCCACCATGATCAAGTGGGCTTCATCCCTGGGATGCAAGGCTGGTTCAACATATGCAAATCAATAAAAGTAATCCAGCATATAAACCTAACCAAAGACAAAAACCACATGATTATCTCAATAGATGCAGAAAAGGCCTTTGACAAAATTCAACGGCCCTTCATGCTACAAATTCTCAATAAATTAGGTGTTGATGGGACGCATCTCAAAATAATAAGAGCTATCTATGACAAACCCACAGCCAATATCATACTGAATGGGCAAAAACTGGAAGCATTCCTTTTGAAAACTGGCACACGAGAAGGATGTCCTCTCTCACCACTCCTATTCAACATAGTGTTGGAAGTTCTGGCCAGGGCAATCAGGCAGGAGAAGGAAACAAAGGGTATTCAATTAGGAAAAGAGGAAGTCAAATTGTCCCCTTTTGCAGATGACATGATTGTATATCTAGAAAACACCATTGTCTCAGCCCAAAATCTCCTTAAGCTGATAAGCAACTTCAGCAAAGTCTCAGGATACAGAATCAATGTACAAAAATCACAAGCATTCTCATACACAAATAACAGACAAACAGAGTGCCCAATCATGAGGGAACTCCCATTCACAATTGCTTCAAAGAGAATAAAATACCTAGGAACCCAACTTACAAGGGACATGAAGGACATCTTCAAGGAGAACTGCAAACCACTGCTCAATGAAATAAAAGAGGATACAAACAAATGGAAGAACATTCCATGCTCTTGGGTTGGAAGAATAAATATCGTGAAAATGGCCATACTGCCCAAGGTAATTTATAGATTCAATGCCATCCCCATCAAGCTACCAACGACTTTCTTCACAGAATTGGAAAAGACGACTTTAAAGTACATATGGAAACAAAAAAGAGCCCGCATCGCCAAGTCAATCCTAAGCCAAAAGAACAAAGCTGGAGGCATCACGCTACCTGACTTCAAACTATACTACAAGGCTGCAGTAACCAAAACAGCATGTTACTGGTACCAAAACACAGACATAGATCAATGGAACAGGACAGAGCCCTCAGAAATAATGCCACATAACTACAACTGTCTGATCTTTGACAAACCTGACAAAAACAAGCAATGGGGAAAGGATTCCCTATTTAATAAATGGTGCAGGGAAAACTGGCTAGCCATATGGAGAAAGCTGAAACTGGATCCCTTCCTTACACCTTATACAAAAATTAATTCAAGTTGGATCAAAGACTTACATGTTAGACCTAAAATCATAAAAACCTTAGAACAAAACCTAGGCAATACCATTCAGGACATAGGCGTGGGCAAGGACTTCATGTCCAAAACACCAAAAGCAATGGCAACAAAAGCCAAAATTGACAAAGGGGATCTCATTAAACTAAAGAGCTTCTGCACAGCAAAAGGAACTACCATCAGAGTGAACAGGCAACCTACAAAATGGGAGAAAATTTTTGCAACCTACTCATCTGACAAAGGGCTAATAACCAGAATCTACAATGAACTCAAACAAATTTACAAGTAAAAAACAACTCCATCAAAAAGTGGGTGAAGGACATGAACATACACTTCTCAAAAGAAGATATTTATGCAGCCAAAAAACACATGAAAAAATGCTCATCATCACTGGCCATCAGAGGAATGCAAATCGAAACCACAGTGAGATACCATCTCACACCAGTTAGAAAGGCGATCATTAAAAAGTCAGGAAACGGCAGGTGCTGGAGAGGATGTGGAGAAATAGGAACACTTTTACACTGTTGGTGGGACGGTAAACTAGTTCAACCATTGTGGAAGTCAGTGTGGCGATTCCTCAAGTATCTAGAACTAGAAATACCATGTGACCCAGCCATTCCATTACTGGGTGTATACACAAAAGACTATAAATCATGCTGCAATAAAGACACATGCACACGGATGTTTATTGCGGCAGTATTCACAATAGCAAAGACTTGGAATCATCCCAAATGTCCAACAACGATAGATTGGATAAAGAAAATGTGGCACATATACACCATGGAGTACTATGCAGCCACAAAAAATGATGAGTTCATGTCCTATGTAGGGACATGGATGAAACTGGAAATCATCATTCTCAGTAAACTCTCGCAAGGACAAAAAACCAAACACCACAGGTTCTCATTCATATGTGGGTATTGAACAATGAGAACACATGGACACAGGAAGGGGAACATCACACACCAGGGACTGTTGTGGGGTGGGGGGAGTGGGGAGGGATAGCATTAGGAGATATACCTAATGCTAAATGACGAGTTAATGAGTGCAGCACACCAACATGGCACGTGAACACTTATGTTACAAACCTGCACATGGTGCACATGTATCCTAAAACTTAAGGTATAATAATAAAATAAAATAGAATAAAATAACAAAATATACACTAATACAAATTAACCAACTAAAAAAATTGTAGAGTAAGGTCATTTAAAAAATATGAAGGATAGAGTAATAATCTAACACGTTGAAATCTAAGAAGGAGAAAACAGCTTTTCTGAACAGCATTTTAAGTGACAATGTTAGAGGTTTTATCAAAATTGACCAATAATAGTAAACCACAGGTTCAGGAGACTTTTCAAAGCAAAGGAAAACACACACAGAAGACACATCTAGAAACATAATGGGACAATTTCTGAAAAGTAAAAGAAAAATGTAAAGAGCACTTGATAAAAAAATTGGGGTAACTACAAAGAGAAAGAGTTGACTGATAACAACTTTCTCAAATGAAACAATGAAAGCCAACAAGTGAGGTATTGATATCTTTCAAGTCCTGAAATAAAATAAGTGCTGACCTTGAACTGTCTACTTGGTGGACATATCCATCAAAAGCAAAGATACAATAAAGAATTTCTCCCAAGCAGACCCACAGGAAAAGAAATACTAAAGATTATTCTTCAGGTAGAAGAGCCATGATCCCTGATGAAAGTTTGCAGTTAGAAGAACAATTTTTTTAATGAAAGAAATAAACATAGAGAGAAATTTAATTGGATATCGACTGTATAACAGGATGCTATCTCATAAAGTTTAAAATGTATCTTCCATACAACGGCAGAAGCATATAAGTTGTGAGTTGGATAAATTAATTTTAAAATATTGTCAAGTTTTTTTTTTTTTTGCAAATAGACAAATGTACCAATTATATTAGACCCTGAATTCAAGAATGCACGTTGTATTAAACCAGGTAAAACATAACCAGACCAGATTTTTTAAATGGACTCTCCTAAAGTTTTTATAATTTGTATTCATATTTCACATATGTTGAAAGTAAATAATGGAAAAGCATGCAATGCAAATATTAACCAAAATATAGCTTTAGTTGTACTTATATTCACATTTTAAAAGTTGGACACAGTTAAGTCTCAGTGATCTTTTTACACAACGGAGGCAACCTGTGCAGTTATAACTAGTATTATATTATGCTCTTGGCCTGATTACAGAAGGCAAAGGGGCGATCATACCAGACAATGGCAGAATGAAGCAACAAGGAGTAGAGTTACAGAACATGATGCTGTAACTGGAACTGGAGTTACTCTTTTAGAGTTAAAGAATAGTAAACTGGACAAAATATATGAAACATTTTTTTGAAGTACTGAACATCAGGCAGCACAGGACTGTGCTCTGCAAGACAAGAGAAAGAACCAGAATGAGTCCTGCTTTATTCCCAGATTCTCCGTGACAGCAGTAGAGAGGAATCCCAGAGAGAGCAGACATTGTCACTGCACTGAGGAACCAGATAAAAATCAAAAAAGGTTAAGCAGCTGGAATGTGTAGTAGAAGAGAACGTTTACAGAAAAAGGAACCAAGAATCAGCCTAAGGATTCTCCCAAGTCCCTAAGCCAAATGTACATAGGATGAAATTCTAAGGAGCTCAGCAAAGGACACTACCAGGGAGTTGGAAGAAGAACACATCCCTGGCATCACATGACAGGAAGACACGTTAGCTCTGACCAGCCAGAGAAGGGAATTCCCTCTGTACCTCCAGGATATTCAGTAAAGACCACTGGAGGTTCATACCCTAGTGACAGCGCCCATTTAGCTCCATGTTACAGATGGCTCTAGACTAACTCCACAAAGTTTAAAGAGAAGATTTAAAACAACAACAGACAAATACTCATCCTGAAGTTACTGAACTGCCGGCCACAACATTGTTCAAAGGTAGCCAATAAAATCTAGATATTCAATAGCATAACACCAAAATACCCCCCAAAAAAACTCTGACATGCAAAGAAGCCGTAAGATATATATATAATTAACATATATAAACAGGATAAAAATAAGTCATTTATAAATGACAGAAAAGAAGCAAATTTCAAGGTCCTTAAAGTAAATATATTTTATGAATACATATAGATAAATACATATATATGTCAATGTACTTAAATGAAAATTGAACATAGGAGAAAAATAGAAGTTATAAAATGAAAAATGTGACATGTATAGATGAAAAATAAATATTTGAAATAAAAATTCCATGAGATAGGATAAGTAATGGATTTTACCCTAACATCAGAAAATTTATAGAAAAAAAATAGAAGCTTTACAAACTAAAGGACAAAGGGTAAACTAAAATAAGAAAGCCAGAAACTCACTGATACGTCAGACAATATGCAGCAGTGTAACATACATGTAATTAACATCCAAAAAGGATGAGTGGGGGAATTATAGGTGAATAAAGAATGGTACACTCATTCCTGAGGGCACCGAGGAGGGAGGATAGCTTTAGATTTCTAAGGGAGGGTATTATCCATTCATGAAGGTCCAACCCCATGACCAAACACCTCCCAGTAAGCCCCACCTGCAATATTGGGGATCAAATTTTAACATGAGTTTGGAAAGGGCAAGCATTCAAACCATAGCAAGAGTTAAATTTCCTTTTTAAAAAAATCACTGATATGATTCCATTTCACCATAGATTAAAGCTAGTATTTCAGCCTACCATTGAGTGTACTTATAGCTCACCAAAAGGGCACTCTGTCTCGGGAATACAGATTTGCCTAGAGGTATCCTATTGCAGTCAAAGAAAGAGCAATGAGGGATAGAAAAGATTAGTGATGGAGACACCAGCGCTGCATTTTGCAACAAACAATGTAAAAATTTTACGGATTGGTTCTGCTAACTTACTACAGTTTACATTCCTCTCAGGTGGGAGAATTGTTGAGTTTTTTCTTAAGATAGAAAAGCAATTCAGGTAATCTGAAACCTCCACAAGAAGGATAAGAAGCACAGCAGAAACTATTCTAGGCAGGAAGTCAATCCTTTCAACTGTCTGTGCTCCATAGAAACAATTGTCTGCACTGGGAGTCATATGAGGTACAGACAACAGCCAGACCTCTGATCCTCTCATTAGTGATTTCAGAAGAAATTACCAGTCAACTGAGTAATTCACTGAGTAAAGTAAACATTTGGCACTGAAAGAAGTTAGACGGATAACTATTTGTATCACCATATTCATGAAGCTGGAATATTTTCCATTACTGGTATCACATCCGAATGGAAGTTGTTAAAAGGTCTCTCATCTTGTAAGATGGATATGAAAGAACATTTTCTGAGAAATGAAATTATTAACACACCTGCGAGGTGGATGGAAGAGAAAAAAAAGAATAATCAGCTTGAGTTCTTCTCCTTGATAAGACAACTCACTAAAAACATAAAAAGAAAAATACAAGTTTAAAATAATTAACCAGAAGAAGACGACTCTAGAGATTTTAAATTGCTGATAAGATTTTAATTTGCTCCAAGTTGAAAATAATAATATTGCTTGCGTTTTAAGGCACATAGTGAGCAATTATATCACACATGATAGTTTCAGCAGTAAAATATTATCCGTTAACAGCTGGAACTCATAAAAGCATAGCACAATGTGAAAATGGAATTTGCTAAAATAAACCATCTGCTGAAATCTACTATTCTGCAAATTTAAAAATAAAGTTTAAATGTTATTTGTCTTATTTAATAGGTCTGTGAAAAAATGCGCTATTTGAAAAGTAGGTGCTACCTTAATTAATTCTTTATATTAGACGGCTGGTTACAGTAATGCACAGTAAGGTGCTACATAGATATATTGCTAAATTTTCTGTATATACTATGTATTTGGCTTAAATTATTTGAAATTTTATAGTTAAAATAACAAATATATATTTAAATGTTTTGACACAAATTGCAAATATAACTTTAAAAAGCGTCTTACCCTCTAAATATTATTTGTCACCTATATATTTGTCTTTTCTCTATAGGAAAGTTTAAATTTTTCCCTTGAAGCTTTAATTATTTGAGTCTATAAAACAAACTGATAATGTACAAATTAACAGGAAAAAAAGGCTTACAGATATGTGCACAAGTATGCACTTGGAGTTTACATAATATATATAAATATATCTATACAAATATTTGTATATTATAAATAGATATACAAATATATACTATATATATAAAAACTCCAGGAAAGGCAAGGTAGTCAACACGCCTATGCTGTCTTGAGGTTACAGAAAACACAGAGCTGTAGGTTGGTAAATCAGGCTTTGCAGAAGACAGGTGACGACAAGGAAGAAAGAGGAGCCTGGCAGCAGAGGTGGTCTTGTTACATGGATGAAACCTCACAGGGAGCAGCCCTCCTCTTGGGAAGTATAGATAGGAAATGGTTTTTAGAAATGTAAACGTGCCAGGCTCAGTTAATCTTTCCTAAACCCAGACAAGAGAGTATCTCAGGGAAAGCCTGTCTATATCAATGCAGATTTTCTCTACAAATGCAAGTCTCCCCAACAAACACAGCTTTTCAGCTATTCTTGTAGAAGAAGCTATCTCCAGTCTTCTGAGTAGCCATCTTGAAATATGTCAAAAAGCTGCCCAGGTGCACGCCTGTAATCCCAGCACTTTGAGAGGCTGAAGTGCGCAGATCACCTGAAGTCAGGAGTTGGAGACCAGCCTGACCAACATGGTAAAACCCCGTCTCTACTAAATACAAAAAATTAGCCGAGTGTGGTGGTGCATGCCTGTAATCTCAGCTACTTGGAAGGCTGAGCTAGGAGAATTACTTGACCCTGGGAGGCTGAGATTGCAGTGAGCCAAGATTGTGCCATTGCACTCTAGCCTGGGCAATAAAAGCAAAACTCCATCTAAAAAAAAATGTATTTTAGGGTAATATTTTGGGTATCTTTACCTCCATATGCACAATAAATATTATTGTGATTTTTAATCTTTTCTGTGGAGAAAACACAGGTGTGATTTCTAGTGTAGCTGAACATCGTTTATTTGACAATATTGCACTTGTGTGTGGGTGTGTGCGTGTGTAGCTACTCTTTAACTTTGTTCTCACATAATGATTAGATATTAACAATTAATTCAGTAAAATGTATGTTTTGCAATATTTCTCCATGTTATTGTGCTTTAAATTAGTTTAATCATGCCCCTATAATGTGTACATTTTAACCTTTCACTATAGGTCTCAATCTTACTTTGGTTCCTGTATTTGAATTTATGCTAATAAAGTCCTACAGCTAAAAAAGATTATATAAACTTATCTACATTTTTACTAGTATTCTGGTGTCATTTTAAATTATGTAATGAAATCAAATTTTAATTTGGATTATTGTTATCTGAGTTAAGGATCTAAATTTTTAATTTTCTTATAAATATTACATAATTATTTCTGAACCATATATTGACTAATCTGCCCTTTATATAATGTGCATTATAAGAGCTTGGGATTGTTTCATTTGCAAAGATGAATGCTTGAGAAGTAGATATTTAATCATAACATTTCAAAATCCACTGGATAACCTAGAATTGAAAAATAGCCTATAGGTTGAAAAACTCCTGTAATGAAGAAAGGAAATAACTAATATACAGTGACAATATAAATATTATAAGTATTTATTTTATTATCGCCATGAAACTTGATAATACAAACATGTAATATCTACATATCATCCATATATCAGGTCATAAAAAATCAATACATTCTTCAAAAATTTAGCATAACAGAAAATGCACTCTCCCTCCTTGATGGAATTAAGTTACAAATAAAAGTAAAAATAAGTAGATAAGTAGATGGAAGTAGAAGTTTAAAAACAAAGAAAAATATTTGTTTTGGATAACATAAAATCTCAATTGACAATTCCAATATTTCCAGAACTTTGCCTGTCAACTGGTGGAGAGTTTTCCCCAGGAGACATTTGTCAATGTCTAGGGTTATTGTGGGGATGACAAGACTGGTGGAGGTGTGAAATTTAGAGGTCAAACGAAACACCTAGCATTGCTAGGGCAGCCTCCCACAACAAAGAATCCTCTGGTCCTAAAGGTAAGTAGCACCAAGATTGAGAAACCATAATCTAGACAGTAAACTCTACGTAGCTATTCCAAGTGCTCAGGAAAACACATCAATGCCCTCGAGGGGAAAAGTGTAAACATTTTAATTGCTGTACATGGTGACACAAATCCATGTTGTTAATCTAAGTGGAAGGGGCTGAAGCACAAAATGTAATTCAAAGAGTTTACTTGAGCCACAATGAGGACAGCTGCCTGGAAGAAACAGACCCAAGTATCCTTGGATATGAACTCCCTTTGGAGCTTTGCAACAACCAGTTTCTTAAAGGGAAAAAAGGGTCCAGAAGTGGGATGATGCAAAGAGGTTTGTCACAAATTCTCATTAGCTTATGGAAATATCAATTATTAGTGACTGGCTATACACTGTTACACTATTATTGGGTGTGGATTATAGTGTCTGGTGTGGCGTTATTGGTTAATTTATAGCTACTGTGGCAACAGCGGCCGCCTAGATGAACACACAGCTCAAAGAGGAGCAGGACAGAACTCCTGTCTCATTTGAATATCTCTCTGGGCCTGATTATTTAAAAGGACTTGCATTTCTCTCATGAAAGTTATTTTCTTTTCTCAATGTCCATAAATGAGAATAAACAGACATAAAATAGATCTTTTCGAGGATGAAGTAAATGGAATGAAAAAACCCAAGCTGACCAGAAATCATAGAGGGAAGAAAAGGTTATAAATATATGGATTTTTCAATGTGATTTTAAGCTATTAGGAATCAGTTAAATGTTGGGGGATTTTGTCTGAGTATGGGCTAAAGGAGAGTGTCTCTTTTGCCTTCTGAAGTTTCCCTGAAAATCACTAATAGGAGGCAGATAAATAGTAGAAAAGGCATACAGGTTTCTCCAATGTGTGTACACTGGAGCCCTTAGAATGAAGACCCAGACACACGATGCGTGCAGAAGCTTATCTACCACATGAAGTTTACAGAAAGAATGGGGTCTTGGATCACAGGGAAAAAAAAAAAAAGGTTATGTGAGAAAACGACCCTGGCTAGCAACAGTGGATTTATTACATAGGTGAAACCTCACTGGGAGTAGTCCTCAGAGAGAATAGACAGAAAATGTTTCTTTCAGACCTTTGGAGAGCTCAGACGCTCAGTTAACCTTTCCTAGATCCAGACAAGAGGGCAGAACTCAGAGAAAGCCTGGTTGCGTCAAGGCAGATTCTCTAATGGTGCAAATCTCCCCAAGACAGCTTTGCAGCTAAGTTTGCATTTCCAGCCCTTCTCAATAGCCGTTTTGAAATATATCAAGGAAATATATTTAGGGGTAAAATATATTAGTTTCCTTCATACAGCTATAAAACATACAGGAATAATTTTTGTCAATGTCTACTACAAATCCAATATAGCAGTAATTATAAAACCCATCAGATATTGAAGAAAAAAATGTAGAGTACATCAATTAAAAATGTTGATACTAAAATGCCAAATAAAATAAAAATAATATCCAACAATATTTGAAACAGTAAGACAAGAAATTGGCAAAAAAATAAAACAAATATCCACCTTGGGGATGAAAGTGTGTTTCCAAATTTGGTAATCCAATAATATTAATAATCATATTGTTTAGCCCAAATTAAAAAGTAAATAGGGGATTCTCAGTACATGCTAAAATATATTTGTTAAAGGCAATATTCATGTCTTTAAAGATTTTAAATGCTATAAAGTGTCTGATATTCTATATGCAAACATGTGTATGTCCATTTGAAGAAGAGAGGCCTGATTTTCATGTGTTACTACATAGAGATAGAGAAGTGGATAGATTAATTTGCATATGCATAGAGAAAGCATAAAATAGAAATTTACTATCATATTAAAGGAATTTAAATTCAACAATAAAATAATTCAAAGGTAAAATTTTAAATATTTTTAACAGGTACCTCATTAATATTAGATAAAATTCATAATAATTATGAAAATATTCAATGCTAAAATAAGATAGAATGTCTAAACATCAGTATTAAAACTAGTATAAATATTTGCTTGTTTATACAAGGAAAATTCAAGCTTGACCTAAAATTATATAGGAAATAAATGAAAAATTTTAAGGGAGCTCTTTAATAACATAAACTGTATATATACACACACACATATAACATGTATATATGTTATATGGGATAGATATAGATTTAACATGTTATATCTATATTTGTATCTATAACTACAGCTGTATGTATCTACATTTCTGTATATTTACTCAGTGATATAAATATAGACTGGAATAAATATAAAGGCACATATGATTCTTGGATAAAAAGGATTTAGTATCATAAAGACAAATTCTTTCCAAATTCACCTATGAATTCACAACAATATACAGTTTCATTAGTATAATTTAAAATTTTTAAATAAATTCCAAGATTCATTTAAAGGAATATACATGTATACAAGCAGTCAAGAAAGAAGCAAGAGTGCACTAAACTAACTTGCTTTTAAAATACACTTTTAAACTTAGTAACTAAAACTCAGCAGTACTGATTTGGAGTACTGGAATTTAGGTATATGGGATCTCAAAACACAGAGCTCAAAGGAGACCCCTGTATACACGAGAGCTTAGGATGTGCTTTAGAAGGCATTACCAAACCACGGGCAAACTCACTTTAGTGCCTTCGTCTTACTAGGTTTGAAAAGCCAGAGAAAAGACTCAAAACCACCATATAAGGGCAAAACAAAAGGACAGGGAGAGAATGTGAAGATACTGAAACATTTTACATAAACTTGTATAAAACATCCTTTAAGGAAAATGTAAAGTTTAGGATATACATCAAAATCAGCAGAGCCACTAAATAAATAAATAGGCATTGTAAAATAGCAAGAGAAAATTTAAATGGATTTCTAAAAAATATTGACACCTATGATTTTTAAAATATGTTTAAGAAATCCCGTATTTCACAGGGCAGCCTTTCACAACACAGATATGTTAGGACATAAAGGTCCTTCTGTTTTTAATTTACTAGTGTTTATAAGGTTACAAATGTCTTCTACCCTTGTCTTTTGTCTGATGGTGCAAAAAACTTTCATAAGCATGTATTTCTGAATGCCTGATGGATTGACATATATAATATGCTGCTAGTATTAAAATATGTGACGGAAAAAGCATCCAATCTTCTCACTGTTTACATAAATTCTAGGATTCTCCTATTTACCTCAAGCACGTAAGGAGCAAATTCTTACCTTTTAATATTGCCATGGCATTTATATTGAACACAAGTTGAACTCTCTCATATGGTAGCTGGGTTCGGATTCCCTTGACAATTTCCAGTTCTAACCCTCACAGTTCCTCAGTGTGGCTGGCCCAGATATTTACCCTACACAGTTGACTCCTCCTGGTGACTACCAGCTATGGAACCGTTTGATACAATCTACCTGACTTACCCCACAGACCTCACAGCACACATGGACAGCCCCCACACACCAGCGTGACCTGCTTGGTTGCAGCGGGAGTCAAGAAATGTGCCTGCTGGCACTCACCCCACCGACTAGTGCCCCGTGGAAAACTTATTTGGGTAGTGTTCTGGGCCCAATAAAGGCTGGAGTCCCACAGACCCCTTTCTCTCTCCTGCTCCCCACTCATCTTCCCCATTTTGTTCAGCCTTATGATGTGTGCTACTTTATTAGGCCATTTTCAAACCACCGGTAAAGACATGCCCAAGACTGGGTAATTTTCAAAAGAAAGAGGTTTAATAGACTCACAGTTCCACATGGCTCGGTAGGCCTCACAATCATGGTGCAAGCTGAAAGGCACGTCTCACATGGCAGCAGACAAGACAAGAGAGCTTGTGCAGGGAAACTCCCCTTTATAAAACCATCAGATCTTGTGAGACTTATTCACTAACAGAAGAACAGCATGGGAAAGACCTGCCCCCACGATTAAATTTCCTCCCACCTGTTCCCTCCCACAACATGTGGGAATTCAAGATGAGATTTGGCTGGGGACACAGCTAAACCCTCTTCTCTGCTACCCTCTTCTCTCTGGATCTGTCAGTAATAAATCTACTTCTGTGATTTCCCATGTTTTGTCCTGTGGCCTCCATGTGTCTGATCTGACCTACACTGGAACCTAACTCTCCTCCTGGCCAGGGTCTCTGAGAGTGGCTCTTGTCAGAAATACACAGGACACAGGTCAGGCAAGAGTCACCAGGCATCTCCTAGTCTCAACAGATGTTCTGTGAGAGGGAGGCCTGGTCGTGGGATGCACACCTGGTCACTGCTGGGGTAAGGAAGTGTCCTGTGAAAGGCACATGTTAAGCATCCACAACCCCCTGACCAGAACCCCAGAAAGGCAGGGCTCCAATTGACAGTCACTCTCCAGAGACAAACCTCAAGCCATAACTAGAGGAAAAGAAAACAATGTAAAAAGTTGATTTTATCTTGCTATTTCAATGATCCAGTAAAGACATTCTATGCCTGTACACCACATAGTTTCTTCGATTGTGGATATATTTTAGATAGAATTTTATGTCTGGCTTTCACTTTAGCCTGGTCCCTACCTCAAGCATAAGGTAAAGATTTTCCATGGGTTCTTTTCTGGTACTACTACCTGCCAGTGTGGGGTCATGTCCTAGTCTATCTTGAGGGAACTCCCCCGTTCATTGTTGTCAGAGTGAGAATGTTAAGTCTTGATTTCCCTGGACAACTTCACTGCATGACATTTAATATGATTTTTCAATATACCCTTTACTGGAAAATAAATTATATAGTTATCTGAGTAAGAGATATGGTCAGGAAGAGGCATTGCCTCATTCAGGTTTTCTTTTTGGTGAACTCGCATATGTTCTCCTCACCCGCCAGTCACCCCTAAACCGTATTGTTCCAAGACAACAAACAGAACTCGAGTGTGTATCTTTCACCACTGGATTTGTGTTTGCTCCATAAAGCTTCATGCTTAATAGGGTTTCTGTTAGCATTTTCTCTATTTATTTTCCCATAAAATATCACAGGCCTTCTTCATATGGAATTATGGGTGATTTCCTTCAATCTGCATCATATCAAGTTGAGGTTCATGTTGATGGAAGGTAAAACATACATTGAAAATATCAGTAATGATGTTTTCACCTCCTTTTTAGCACCTGTGCTTGTGACACAAGCACATTGTAATACAATTGTAGTCTCATGCTTTGATCATTCCTATGATGAAAATAACATTTTTAGATAAAATATCTGAGTTTTATGAGGCCTTTAGTATGTGATGTGATAGAATATCAGAAGACCATACTTTTTTCTAGTTTTCTGTGCAATTCTATCATTGTTTCGTCTTTACTCATACCAGAGTAATTTTCCAAAATAGATATCTTGTCATTCTTCCTGTTGTTATCGGTAAATAAGTGAAATGAAAAGCTAGATGATATAATTTATCTAGAACAAGAAAGTAGAATTGAATCTATATTCATTAATGAGACTAACCAGTCAATTACACAGAGAGGCATTTTACATTTTGAAGATCATATGGACCCATTGTCAGAAATACTATTATTTATGTCTATATGGACATCACCTGTGCATATTTACATAGAAATCAATGAGAGCTGATATTTATTTTTATTATATATATTTTTTGAAATAGGGTCTTGCTTTGTTGCCCAGGCTGGAGTGCAGTGGTGCAATCACTGCTCACTGCAGCCTCAGCCTCCCAAGCTCAAGCAATCCTTCCACCTTGGCCTCCCAAATAGCTAGGACAACAGGTGCACATCACCATGCCCACTTTTTTTTTTTTAACTTTTGATAGAGACTGGGTCTTGCTTTGTTGCCCACGTTGCTTTTGAACTCCTGGGCTCAAGGAATCCTCTCATTTCAGCCTCTTCAACTGCTGGTATTACAAGCATGAACCACCATATGGGCTGGAAGCTGATTTTTAAAATACTGAGATCATATAGATGACAGCACCTGAAAAATAGACAACATCAAGCTTTATGTTAAAAGGTGTGAGGGTATCAATATTGTTGTGGCTATTGGGGACGAAAACATTAGTAAAACCAGTAAGTTAAAGCTCTTGCTTTAAACTTTGGCTTTAATTAACAAATGTTCTATGGAGTGACAGTATGTGTGTAACCATGCTATGCCCATTCACAGATGCAGTAGAGGGAAGAATTTCTCAAAGACAACTGTTCTAAGATTGAAATTAAGCCATACTGGGTTTGAAAAGAGAAAGTCCAGGAATTACCAAATATTTTAGATATCAGATAAAAGAGAATGCCAGCTATGGGATGATAATCAGCAATGGTTGTTCACACAATACATCAAATCAGTATTTGAATTAGCTTTTGAATTACAAGGACAAGTGGATCAAGTCTAGACTCTTTAGTAGATAAATCTTATTAGGCTGAGATGTGTTTTCCCCTGTTTTTCCACAAGGAGATTACAAATTTGCAAACCTCAGCTGCTCTCATTTTATGCTCTCACCAAGCCAAAAGCTGAAGTTCATCAATCAGTGTGTCTAAGTGTTCACTGGTTATATACCATTTTGTAATTTCAGCTATATTTCCAACTTCCTAAATCATCAACTTCATTTGATCTTGGTTTTTTCCACTATCACTTCTTTATTGACCATATAAAGAATATAAGTAAGTTCTTATTTTGTTATTGTTCATTCTAGTCTAATTTCATCAAAATATCACAATGTTTTAATTTCATTTTAATTTCAAAGATTAAATGAAACCTACATAGAAATGAGTGTAAGATTTGCATTTGCATTATTTTGGCATCAATTTGCTATCCTCCCTCATGCATATAGAGATCATTTCCATGTACGTGATTTCAAACATCCAAGTGCACTATTAAAAGCAGTTGTAAATTATGGTTCTCATTTTCATGATACAATTACAATATAAACTTCCTCTTGCTGCTGTAACCAATTACCACAAACTTCATATCTTACAATCAAGTGACCGTTAATCCTACAGTTCTGTAGTTCAGAAGCCTTAAATGAAACTCACAGGGCTAACATCAAGTTTTGGGCAGGGCTGCAGTCTTTCTGAGGGCTGTGTGGCAGAATCTATTACTTGATTTTTTTCAGCATCCAGAGCCCACCTTTATTCCTTGGAACATGACCTCATTCTTATATCCTATTTTTATTTTTTATTTTTTGAGATGGAGTCTCCTTCTGTCGCCCAGACTGGAGTGCAGTGGTACGATCTCAGCTCACTGCAACCTCTCCCTCCTGGGTTCAAGTGATTCTTCTGCCTCAGCTTCTTGAGTAGCTTGGACTACCGGTACTTGCCACCATGCCCAGTTAATTTTTTGTATTTTTAGTAGGGATGGGGTTTCACCATGTTAGCCAGGATGGTCTCGATCTCCTGACCTCGTGATCCACCCACCTCATCCTCCCAAAGTGCTGGGATTAGGCGTGAGCCACCGCGCTGGGTCCTCATTCTTGTATCTTTAAAGTCAGTGATGTTGAGTAATTTCTCATGCCACCACCTCCAAGGTTGCCTTTCTTCTGCCTTCTTCTTTCACTTATAAGGAAGTTTGTGATTTCATTGATCCCACCCATTTAAGAAAATCTCTATCATTTTTCCGCAACCTTAATTTCACTTGAAATCTAATTTCACACTGCCGTGCAACCTAACATATTTGTATGTTAGACTCTGGGAATTAGGACATGAAAATTTTTGGGAGGCCATTCTTTTGCCTACAGCAGACATAATCTATTTACCTGCAGATTAAAGCGTTCTTTATTTTTCTGCCTCCCTCTCTTAATTTTTTTTAAATAATATGAATTGTAGTAAAGAGAAAGAAAGAAAAGAAAAGAAAGAAAGAAGGAAGGAAGGAAGGAAATAAAGAAAGAAAGAAGAAAGAAAAGAAGGAGGAAATAAGAGAAGGAAGGAAGGGAGGGAGGGAGGAAGGGAGAAAGGCAGGAAGGGAGAAAAAAGAAAGCATGAACACAAGAAGGAAAGAAAGAAAGAAAGATAGAAAGAAAGAAACAAAGAGAAAGAAAGAGAGAAAGAGAAAGAAAGAAAGGAGGAAGGGAGGAAGGAAAGGAGGGAGAGAGAATGGTAAAAGGATGAAAGGCAAAGAAACAAAGAAAATAAAGAGGTGAAGGAAGGAAAGAAAAAGAGGAAAGGAAGGGAGGGAGGAAGGAAGAAAAGGAGGGCGGGAGGAAGGGAGAAAAAAGGAAAGTAAGCAAGAACGTGAGCATGAAACAAAGAATACGAGAAAAGAAGGAAGAAAAGGGAGGGAGAAAGGAAGGGAGGGAAGAGGGAAGGAAGAATAAGAGGAAAGAAAGAAGGAAAGAAGGAAGGAAGGAGAAAAAAGAAAGAAAAGAAATAAAGGAAAAGAAAAATAAAAGAAAAGGAAGAGGAAAAGAAGAAAGGAAGGAAGAAGACAAGGGAAGGAAAGAGAAGAGAAAGGAAGATGGAAAGAAGGAAGGAAGATCGCAAATATTAGAAATTCTGGGTTTGTTAGAGAATATGCCATACTGCTATTTTTTTCACTTGAAAGGAAAGAGTATCTGCCATTGAAGATTGGATGTCTTGTTGGTGATACTGTTGTTCTTATCTTCCACATGATTACTGAGTTTGTGCCTAGTCTTTACATTACTAAGAAAGAAGTGTTGAAGTCTGCAAATGTAATTTTGGATTTTTCTAGTTCACCTTTGATTTCTTTCATGTTTTTCCTCATGTATTTGGAGGTTCTGTTGTTAGCTGCATACCCTAATTAGTAGGATGTTTACATCTTCTTGAGAATTGATTATTATATTATCTATTATCTCTCATCTCTGATACTATTTCTTGTTCCAAACTCTGTTGTGTCTAATATCAATGTAGTCCTTCCACAGCCTTATTTTAGTGTTTCCATGATATGGCTTTCTCCATACCTTGATGATAACCTATTTATATCTCTATATATTTGGAGCAAGATATAAAATTTAGACTTGATATTTAAAGATTTTTCAAGATGTAATTCTTATTTCTTTTTGTTCTATTTGACATTCTCTGAGTTTCCTATATCTGAAGTTTGATTTTCTGTCACTTCTTTTAGAATATTTTTGGCAGTTATTTTGAAAAATATTTCTTTGGCTCCATTATTTTTCCCTCTTTTCTTTTTGGGATTTCAATCATAACTAGAGTAGGTAATTTCATCTCAGTCTTATGCAGGTACTTTTTCTCAGGGTCTCAGGAATGTAGCCTTCTCACACTTCTGTTCTTTTCCTGGCTGTGTTGGTGAACTCAGTGATATTCCTCCTTCACCTTCAAGAGCAGTTTTGTGTTGTTTTTCCTGTTTTCATACTCCCAGCATCAGGAGTATTCTAAGTGTGGCAGTTTTTGTTGCCTTCCCCTACATACTGAGTGGAATATCTTGGTCTATTTGGACACTTATAACAAAATAACATAAACTGGGTGACTAAAAAACAACAGATATTTCTTTTTTCACACTTCTTGAGGCTGTAAGATCTCAGGTCAAGATGCTCACAAATTCAGTGTTGATGAGAGCCCATTTCATGTTTCATAGATGGTGCCTTCTTTCTATGTCCTCACATAGTGGAAGGCACACAAGAACTCCATTGAGCTTCTTTTATAAAGGCACTAATCCCATTCATAAGGGCTCGGCCCCCAAGACCTGGTCACCTCCCAAGTGTTCTACTCTCCCTGATCTGTATCATATACAGACTCTCTTGGATTCCTTACCAATTGCTTGAGAGATCGCAGTGGGTTTGTCGGGAAAAAGTTTTCAAGATGATGGATCTTTCCCAATTTCTGCAGCTGTCAGCGGTCTCCCAATCTCACCAGCCCCACTTTGTCTTTAGGAATTTATTGATTATTCCAGCTTTACTTGTCATAGTGGTGTCTATTTGCATCTGTCCTATGTAAGTGCATCTGTCTTCTTTCTCCTTGCAGGTGCTTGTTTTCCTGCACATTTTGACTCAGTTCTTGGCAACCTGGTTGCTATAAAAATAAAGTCATGACTTTGAAGTTAGTTGGTTCTTTCATTGTTGTCAGGTTAGGAACCCTATTCCATCCCAGATCTCCAAAACCCAGACTTTTTGGGGGGTTGAAATTTTAGGCTTTCTCTTTGAATTGTAGTTTTATCTTCTTTCAGTTACCATTTGCATTTTCATAATGATTAATGAGACTAAGCTTTTTTTGTATAGTTGACTGTACCTTTGGATTATTTTCCCAAATACCTTTTTATTTCTTCTTTTCTTTATGGTTTTAGAAAATGTCATTTACATAATTGCAGCTTGATTTTTTACTCAGTTAATGGCATGCTTAATGGAGAGAAAAAATATTAACTATATTTCCCTTTTTAATTACTGTGCTTTTTTCTTTTTTAAGGGAATGTTTCATTATGTTAAATTTCAGTGTTATTCTACTTAGCTATTCCATAAACATAATAGTATTTTGGATTTCACATATACATTTGTAACATATCTTGAGTTTATTATGTAGAGAGTAAGGCTATTTTCTCTTTTTTGTTTTTAAAGTTAAAAATCACATAATATAAAATTAATAACTTAACCATTTTAAAGCATACAATGCACTTGCTTTTAGTATATTCACAATGTTCCAGGGCAATTTCATCATGTCCCTTCCAAAAACCCATTAGGCATAAAGTTGTTACACCCTATTCTGCTTCCCTGAGCCCTAATGACCACTAATCTGATTTATATCCCAATTGATTTGCCAATTCCTGATGTTTCATGTGAATAAAATCAAGTAATATTTGTCCTTTTGTGCACTTAACATAATGCTTTCAAATTTCACCAATATTATACCATGTATAATATTTCATTGTTTGTTATAGCTGAAAATTGGGTGTCCATTAATGAGTCAACAAGCATATGGATTGTTTCCACTTTTTGACTGTATGAATATTACTGCTGTAAATATTCATGCACGTTTATTTTTTGAGCACCTATGTTTTTTAAGATTAACAGCTGACTTAAGAGAAACAATGAAAGGCAAGAGGCAGTAGAATAATATATTCAAAAGATGCAAAGGAAAAAAAACTGTCAGCCACAAATTCCTTATCCAGCAATTATTTTTCAAAAATGAAGATAACACAAAGACTTACCCAGATAAACAGAAATATTAACTGAAGTTGTTGCTGGCAGACCTACCATATAAAAAAAAAAAAAACACTCTAAAATAAATTCCTAAGGCTAAAAGCAAGTTACACAAGCCAGTCATTTGAATCCACATTTTTAAAAAAGCACTGGTATAGGTAATATTAACATTATAAAAACAGTAGAAATGCATGTTTTCTCTTTATCATAAATTGTTTATAAAATAATATGCATATAACGACCAGGCACGATGGCTTATGCCTGTAATCTCAGCATTTCGGGAGGCCGAGGCGGGCGTATTACGAGGACAGGAGATCGAGACCATCCTGGCTAACACAGTGAAACCCTGTCTCTACTAAAAATACAAAAAATTAGCCGGGCGTGATGGTGGGCGCCTGTAGTCTCAGCTACTCGGGAGGCTGAAGCTGAAGAATGGCATGAAGCCGGGAGATGGAGCTTGCAGTGAGCGGAGATTGTGTCACTGCACTCCAGTCTGGGTGACAGAGGGAGACTCCGTCTCAATGATAATAATAATAATAATATGTGCATAATATATTACTGAGTATTTGACATGTGGAAATGTAATACGTCTATAACATATTTTCCAGTAACATCAAAAAGGAGGTAGTTGGAAGAAAAATGTATTGTGATAAGGTAATCACTCCAGATGGTAAAGCAATAATTACTAAAATATATTGTTGGCTTTGTAGCTTTAATAGATGTAACGTGTAAAGTGATAATACTTTAAAATGGAGGAAATAAAAGAGATTTGTATAAGAATGATGTTTCTATGTATTACTAAAAGTTTACTAGTATAAATTGGAAGATGGTTTGAATAACTAATTTTCCATATACTTATATGGTAAACTTACAACAACAACAAAAATTCTCAAAAATATATAGTAAAATAATTCATTAGTAATCTAGAGTTCCCTAATTCAGAAAATATTCATTCATTGCAAAATAAAGCAATAAAGAAAAATATTTGAGAAATATACAAAACAAACGGTAAAATGGCAGACATAAATAGAATTATACCAACTATGATATTAAATGTGAGCAGATTAAAATCCCTTCAAGAGGCAGAGATTGTCAGACTGGATTAAAACAAGTGATCCCAATATACCTGGAGATGCAAGTATACTGATGGATTGAAAGTAAAAAGATGACAAAAAATATCATGCAAAGACCAATCATAAGAACACTGAACTCATTATACTCATAACACACGAGTTAGACTATTAAAAATGTGAATAGGATTTTAAACATTTATATTGTAGTAATAAGGAGGTCAACGCTTTCGGAAGACATAGCTTTTACAGTCATGTATGCACAGATATGAGCTAAATTGTTTCCTCTATATAGATGCTGAAATCCTAACCACTGAATATGACCTCATTAGAAAATAGGTTCTTTGCAGGTGATTAAGTTAAGATAAAATCAGATGAGCCTGAATTCAATATGACTGATGTCCTTATAAAAAGAAAAAATTTGAGTAGAGGCCGACATGCACACAGGGAGAGTACCATGTGATTATGAGGGCAGAGAATAGCCAAGGAAGACCAAAGACTGCCACTAAACCACCAGAAGGGAGAAACAAGGCACAGACAGACTTTCTCTCATAGCCCTTGAAGGGACCATCCCTGCTGCCACCTCAATCTCAGACTTTTAGCTTCCAGGACTATAAGACTATAAATGTATGTTGTTCAAGGCACCCAGTTTGTGTTAGTTGGTTATGGCAGCCCTAGAAAACTAATACATGAACTAATAACAAAGCATAATAACATGAAGCAAAAATTGACAAAAGAGGAGCATCAGCAAAACAGCAGCGGAGACAGCTGCAATCTTTCATTTCCCTGCAGAAACATCACACAACTAAGAGAAACTGTCCGAATAAACTTTGCCAAAACTCTGGAAAGTAGTCAAAAGATTACAACAACCGAGTGAAAGCAGACTCAATAAAAAGACAACTTGAAAACTTTATGACACTTTTAACTTGCCTTTGCAGCAGCAAATTGGCAGTTTTGAAGTGTCAGAAGCCCACGTTCCCAGTGAGGAACACTGGTCCATGGTCCAAAGGAACAAGAGAAGATCTTACCCACAAATTACTATGTGTCTGTTCTGACTGGTCTGGGGGATATCTAAAGGACTCATGAAAGGCTTTTTTTTTTTTTTCTGTGTTGCTAGAATACAGAACAGATAAGGAATGGACATTATCAAGAAACTCTGCAAGGAGACCTAACAAACCACAGATGCTTAGGGCAAAAATTAGAGTTTACACATATAGTGGATCACCTTCAGCACAGGAAGAAAAGTTGGAGAAGAGTATTTGGAAAACTAAGACATTCAAAATCATTCACGTACATGGGAGAGTCTGGAAAGTCACATGTATGCATAGGTTAAGCCACATGGTGACAAATGTCATAAGAAGACCCTACACTTTTACCTTGGCCGATCCCTCCCCTCAGTGCAAGCTCTGTGCAAGAGTGAACTTGAACTTCACTCAGTGCAAGAGTGAACACACACTTTTTCCCGGCTTTAAAGAACCCAGCACAAAGCCAGTCTGCATGGCCTAGAGACATATTTTGCTGGACAATGATTACTTGTTTTTCTTTTTGTTTTTGTTGTATTTGCCTGTTTGCTTAGTTCCTGACATACAAGAAAATCACTGTCAAAACATTAGCTTAACATTTGTTAAGGAAACAAAAAGACTTTGGTGACCACACCTTCTAAAGCAAACAGTTTTGTACATCACTTTGGAGAATTTCACTAAAAATAAAATCCTTAACAATATAATAAGTAAATAAAATTTAAAACCACAAAACATTACTGTGTTTGTAGGGGGGGCTCTGATTTACAGAGTAACCACATAGTAATTATAATTATTAGAATGTCCAGTTTTCAAAAAACGTTACAAGGCATACAAAGAATGGGAAAGTGTGGCTCATTCAAAGGAACAAAATAAATTGACAGAAAATATCCCTAAGGAAACCCAGACATCAAACTTACTAGACAAAGACTTTAAAACAACTCTCTTCATTATACTCAAATGTCAAAAGGAAAACATAAACAAAGAAATAAAGGAATCAGAAAAAATATTAAAAAGTAGGAATATCAGCAAAGAGATAACAGAAATTCTGGAGTGGAAAACTACAACGATAAAAATTTAAAAATCACCAGAGGGATTTAAGAGTCTATTTGCACACACAGAAGAAGCCATGAACTTGAAGAGAAGAAAATGGAAAATACTGACTCTGAGAAACAGAAAGAATAAAAAGTAAACAATGAGCAGAGACTAATGAATCTGTGGGACATCATCAAATAGACCACCATTCATATTCTAGAAGGATAAATTATGTTGTTAAAAAGTTTACCATTCTTTCTTTTCACCTTTCTTCCTTCCTCCTTCCCCCTCCTCCTCCTTTTTACTTTTCTTCCTCTTTTTTTCTCTTCTTCTCTCCTTCATTATCCCTTTCGCTGTTTCTCTTTCTCCCTTTCTCTTTTTTCTTTTCTTTCAATTTTCTCAAATACTAAGAAATGTTTAAGTACCCTTACCATGTTAGTAGATACGGTTATTTCTCCCTTTAGTTCTCTTTTGAGATTTATAGTCACTCTAAGTAAAGAGATAACCCAAAAATAAGCGTCACAAACAGGCTTTCATACCATTCTTAATTTGGTCCTGTAATTCTTCATTGCTGTATTAACTTTCTGATGCTTTTAAGGATGTTTTATAACAAATTGTTTAGTTTTTTCCAATGGAATGTTTATTCTGAATTATCTAATTCATATTGTAAGTATAGAGGGAGTTTAATATAAAATTATTAAACTAATATTTGTGAAAGAATGTATTTGTGCATTTAACAAATATGTTAATCCTCAGACTGTTATTGGGCAGCTGAGCATACAGGAATAAAAATAACACAATTTTTATGTGTACAATATTTATGGAATACGCGGCTTTTTGCGCCCCCGTGGCTTTTTACCCCCCTCCCCCCGCTTTTTGCCCCCTCTGCTGCCACGGTTTTTTGTCCGCCGCGGCTTTTTGCACCCCCGCCGCCGCAGCTTTTTACCCGCTAGGGCTTTTCGCCCCCCGCTGCTGCGGCTTTTTGCCCACCATGGCTTTTTGCCCCTCGCTGCCACAGCTTTTTGCACCCCCGCCGCCGCGACTTTTTGCCCCCCGACGCCGCGGCTTTTTGCCCCCCGACGTCGCGGCTTTTTGCCCCCTGACGCCACAGCTTTTTGCCCCCCGCCACCACAGCTTTTTGCCCCATGGCCATCCTCAGAAGCGTGAGTGGAACAGAGTGAAGGGAAAGCTGTTTTCTTCTAAAGCTCAAAAATCCTTAACTTTCAAATAGGGATAAGTGTTATTTTTGCTCCAAGCACACATTTGAGAAATCTTCCATTTAGCGGATCTGATGGTAAACCCACATTTTTTGTTTGTTTTAATCTGAAAATGTATTTGTATGGTTCTTGGAAATATTTTTTTATATATAAAATTATATTTTATCAGCTTATTTCAAGTTTGATTTACCATTTGATAATTACTCCTAAAATGTCATTGATTAATGAAAGAATCATCTATTTCTCCAACTGTTCTTTACTAAAGGTAATTTGTCTTTTTAACCTCATCAGGCTCCTTTTAAGCTCTCACACTGACTTTATTTTTTTTTCTTTTTTTTTTTTAATTATACTTTAAGGTTTAGGGTACATGTGCACATTGTGCAGGTTAGTTACATATGTATACATGTGCCGTGCTGGTGCGCTGCACCCACTAACTCGTCATCTAGCATTAGGTATATCTCCCAATGCTATCCCTCCCCCCTCCCCCCACCCCACAACAGTCCCCAGAGTGTGATATTCCCCTTCCTGTGTCCATGTGATCTCATTGTTCAATTCCCACCTATGAGTGAGAATATGCAGTGTTTGGTTTTTTGTTCTTGCGATAGTTTACTGAGAATGATGATTTCCAATTTCATTCATGTCCCTACAAAGGGCGTGAACTCATCATTTTTTATGGCTGCATAGTATTCCATGGTGTATATGTGCCACATTTTCTTAATCCAGTCTATCATTGTTGGACATTTGGGTTAAGTGGGTGAAGGACATGAACAGACACTTCTCAAAAGAAGACATTTATGCAGCCAAAAAACACATGAAAAAATGCTCATCATCACTGGCCATCAAAGAAATGCAAATCTAAACCACAATGAGATACCATCTCACACCAGTTAGAATCGCAATCATTAAAAAGTCAGGAAACAACAGGTGCTGGAGAGGATGTGGAGAAACAGGAACACTTTTACACTGTTGGTGGGACTGTAAACTAGTTCAACCATTGTGGAAGTCAGTGTGGCGATTCCTCAGGGATCTAGAACTAGAAATACCATTTGACCCAGCCATCCCAATACTGGGTATATACCCAAATGACTATAAATCATGCTGACCTTATTTTTTTTTACAGATTCAATGCATTAAGTCAATTTATTATTTATGATGAATTTATTTATGTATTTATTTTCACTATCACAAGTAGAAAAAGCCTATAAGTTGCTACACCAAAAACCTGCCTCTAGATGGCAAACAAACCCCACAATACACAAAAGAGAGCCAAATTCTTAGAAACCCTGGGAAAGGAAGAGGGCTACTGTCCCATTAACAACTTGGAGCACTTAAGGCAAGAATGAGGTGGAACATCTGGGAGGAGACACCAGGGTGCGGAGTAGTGGGGAACCTGCTCTGTGCTCTGAGACTGAAAGCCGAGCCTTGCGTCTCACTGCTGCTTCGACTGTGTCCCCATCTGCTGTGAAGTGAATGGTGTCTTCTAAATTCATGCTGAGCCCTAATTGCTGAAAAGTGTAAGACATGCAATGGGGGGATTATGTGCATCTTCCCGACACCAACAGGATGCTCAGGAAGGAGATTTCTTGTTTTCTCTTAGGATTCTTTTACTAACCAAGATTTTGCCTCTACTGCATATTTCCCTTTGCTGATTATCCCTCCCTTTTGACAGAAGATGGCCCAGGGCATTCACTACTAAGTCTCAACCTCTTACCCAAAGCCCTCAATCTAGTGTTGCTCTTTCCTTCATGCTATTTTTGTTTGTTTCTTTTCTTGTAATCATCTTGGCAATAAAATAATCACTTTTTTCTTTCTACCTATTAAAGATGGTACCTTAGTTAATTACAGTGGTTTCCTTCAGAATGATAAATGGTCTTTCAAAATGATGTAAAGAGATCTAAATCCGTGTGCTCCAGAAGTTGAATGAAGCTCTGTCTAGCACGGGTGCCAGTGACTCTCCCAGAGTGCTCCATGCAGCTGGCCCCACAGAGTCCCTCTGTGCTGTCATATCACCCACTGCCTTCTGTGAATGAGATACTCTGATTAGAATCCTGGTGGATGCTATTTGAGCCAGTGCCCCCACAACTCCTATGAAAGCCGAGGACCACAGGCCCCTGAAGACAATCACAGGTCTCTAGACTCACAGCTCATGACCGTCCTCTGCAGACACAGCTTCTCCCTGGATGGCTGAGGGTTGTCATTGGCTGTGTCCTTCCTTGTGCATGACAACAGGAGACATAGAAGGTCTGTAAGCAGCCCTGCAAGCCAGGTTCTGAGCAAGCCCTCCTGTGTGGGGCCCTCTTACCTGGACATAGGTGTGTAAACCAAAAATGAAACTCTAAGCTCCCTAACCAACTGAATGAACTCCTCCTCTCAGCCAAGGACACACCAAAATCAACCTGAAATACAATACAGTCCATGATCAGAACGGATGATTGGATATGCCTTAACTTACCCTCTTCCCTTTAAAATTCAGGCACCACTGACCAGCTTTTAATATGAAGACAGAGACCTTGAGACTGGCAAAGAAAACTCCTTATAGCAATAAGATACCAATGTGACAGATACCACGTCCTAAGAGAAATCAAAGTATTTTCCCCAAGATATTGTTATTTAATGTATTTTAAAATGCCTCTGCAAAGCTGATTCTTGTGGGAAAAATCTACATTCTGAAGAGATTCCTTTTTAAGTCTCTTTCCTGACCCAGAGAGATTTAACTAAGAGTTTGGCACCTTTTAAGTCTACTAAGAAACAATTACATTCTATTCTCTCTGAAGCCTGCTACAATCTGTTCTCTCTGAAGCCTGCTACCTGGTGGCTTCATCTGCATGATGCAACCTTGGCTCCAAAACCCTTTTTCTAAACCCAGAAACTCCCTTGTGTTGATTACAGGTCATTAGATAAACTCTTTCAACCACCTAAGAAATCTTTGAATCCACCTATGACCTGGAAGTCCCCAACATCCCCCCTCCTTCGGGCTGTCCTGTCTTTCCATATCAAAGCAATGTACAGCTTACAAGTATTGATTGATATCTTATGTCTCCCTAAAACGTGTAAAACCAACCTGTAGCCCAACGACCTTTGACACACGTTCTCAAGACCTCCTGAGGCTGTTTCACTGATATTTCTTTAACCTTGACCAAATAAATCTCTAAACTGATTGAGACTTTTCTCAGATACTTATTTGCTTATAGGTATCACTGGATACACTTAAGGAATTGAAGAGATTTATGACTGAGAAAAGGAGGAAGCCAGGGTGTGTGGAGAGAGAGAGAGAGAGAGAGAGATTGTGATGTATGTACAGGACTAACACTGAGACCTGGTTATGTAATGGTGTAGTACTGAGTATCATCCCCAAATAGTGAGGTTTCATTCCAAGAAGACTATGCATGTATCTCATTTGGGAAAACAGCTTTTGCAGGTGTAAATTAAGGAGCTTGAAACAGGGAGATGGTCTTAGATTAATCAACTGGGACTTAAATGCAAACTCAAGTGTCCTAAAAAAAAACAAGAGTTAGAGAGACATTTAGCATAGACTGAAGTGAAGAAGGCAATGTGAACACAGAGACAGAGATTGCAGTGATGTGTCCACATCCCGGGAGAGAGAAGCCACCAGAAGCTGGAAGAGCCAAATCAGACTGCTCCCTAGAGCTTCAGAAGGAGCCAGAACTGATGACTCCAAGATCTTAGCCCAGTGAAACTGATCTGGACTTCTGAACTATGAGAGATTCCATTCCTGTTGTTTGAAGCTACCACATTTTTGAGAACTTGTTACAGTAGCCCGAGGACACTAACACAAATGGGGCTCCGGGAAAATCCAGACTAAAGGTGTTGTGTTGGTTTGCAATCTCCTTGCTTAACTTTCTGATACTAGACATAAACAGATTGGCGAAAAATTTTGTGATTGAAGAAATGTACATGAAACATACAGTGTACAGAGAAGCATCTGTTAGTTATAAGATAAATATTGATAATTTTAGTTGAAAATGACATATGACTGTTAATATCTCACATAACATTCTGAGTTACTCAAGAATGCATAAAAGGGGCACTAGATACTCTTCTCATATATGTGTGTGTGTCTGTCTATACATGTATGTACACTTCATGGTGCATCAGCTGGCAGAACCCTCAGGACACCCCTTCACATCCTCAGTGCCCCATTTCACACATGAGGAAACTGTTCATGACAGCACATGGCTGATTTGCATAAAAGTCACTTGGTCAGCAGTTGTTGAAGCTGAACTTGGAATCTAGGTCTGTCTGATCTTAACTATGTTCCTTCCACAGAGCCACGTTCATTCCATAGAGGAACCCACCACCTATAAAACCAGAAAAGAGACAAAGCCAGAAGTGCAGGGTGGATTTCTTAACACAAGCTCACTGCGACATCTAGTCCTCATCACGCTGACACTAAGCTTAAACCCAGACCCTTCTACAGTTTTGTCTGCAAAGCACAATTTGCCCAAAGCCTTTACAAACACCAACAGCCTTTCTTTCAGATATGGCAGCAGGGTCACATCTTACACGGCCCTGACCACATTTTGCCTCCTCTGCCATCCCCATCTCTCTGACTCAGTCCTCGCTTGCAGCCATAAAAAAGGATGAGTTCATGTCCTTTGTAGGGACATGGATGAAGCTGGAAACCATCATTCTCAGCAAACTATCGCAAGGACAAAAAAACCAATCACTGCATGTTCTTACTCACAGATGGGAATTGAACAATGAGAACATATGGACACAGGAAGGGGAACATCACACACCAGGGCCTGTCGTGGGGTGGGGTTAGGGGGGAGGGATAGCATTAGGAGGTATACCTAATGTAAATGACAAGTTAATGGGTGCAGCACACCAACATGGCACATGTATACATATGTAACAAACCTGCACGTTGTGCACATGTACCCTAGAACTTAAAGAACAACAATAATAATACAAAAAAGAATGGGTCTTGTACGTCTAATTTGCCCCACAAATGTTAAAACAGCAAACCCGCATCCCCTTCCTCTTCTCATGTGCTGTGAGGGATGACCTCCAGGCTCTCAGGTACCAAGATTGTACAAGACCTAACCCAGAGAATTACTCAAGACACTTTCTACACAAGAAGAATTGTGGTGCTAGCTCTCCTCATAGAAAAATGTTTTCTGTCTCTTTTTGAAATTGACAGCAAACACAACAACACAGAACAATTTGGGAGAACAGAGGACAGTGATACACTAGGGAAGTAAAACACACCCCTTCCCCTTGCATTGGTTTCCTGTTGCTGCTGTAACAAATTGCCACAACCTTACTGCTCCACATAACACAAGTGTATTATCTTACATTTCTGGAGGTCAGAAGTCTCAATGAAGTAAAATCAAGGAGTAATAGGGCTCTATTCATTCTAGGCTTCAAGACAGAGAATCCAATATCAAGCATTCCATCTTTCTGATGTTCCCACATTCCTAGCAGCATGGCCCCTTCCTCCATCACTCCAATTTCCCTGTCCATTGTCCCAGGTCCTCTCTGGCTGTTACCTTCCTCCCTCCCTATTGTAAGGACCCTTGTGATTATGATGGTCTCACCCAGATAATTCAGGATAGTCTCCTGACCCCAAAATTCTCAACCATGTCTGCCAAGTTATTTTTGACATATTCATAAGTAATGATCATAGATTCCAGATATTAGGACAATGATGTCTTTAGTGGGTGCATTATTCATTCCACAAACAACTCTCATCATCCACACAATGGTCTTCCCCTAAGGTAGAATAAAAATATCACAAGGCAGATTTATGAGGCGATCGACCTAGAAAAAACCTGAGACTCTAGGACTGTCTGATGTGTGGTTGTCAAATCCTGGGAGATTCTGAGTCTCTGCTCTATGTGGACTCTATGTTGTGTAGCCATTTGTGGAAGGCTTCTGTGATTTTGTGACCTAGAGAAAATGAATCTCTGCTAAAATCAAATCTAAGAAAGATTGGCAAAGGGAATTTAAAGATTTCCTAAATTTTTAGAATTTCCCTAGGCATTAAAACATGAGAAGTGGCAGTAATTCAAACAAACAATGCCCTCCAAGAATGAGGATTTTTCCAAAGCATTAGGTTGGGTCCCCTCAGTGAGAAGGATGCCAAAGATTCGCATGCAGGCAGTATACTTACAAAGTGCGGGGAACAAGCAAGTGAGCAAGGGAGGGGAGGAGGGAAAGGGAAAGTGAAAGGTGCCTCAGAAGGAGCCACCTCTGAGGATGACGAGAGCTCAAGCCCACATAGAAACACAGGAAAAATGCCTCTGTTATTCCACCTGAGAGGTGAGGGAGCTGGGGGATGTGTACACCTCCCTTGTCATCACTGATTGACAGCCGTCCTAGGGGATGCTAATTCCAGGCCATGAGGTCTGCCTCATTTGCAGCCTGAGCTGCTTCCCCAGGTTCAGATAGAGCAGTGAAGGGGAGAAAGGGCCATAGAGAGTCAGCTGAAGTATAATGACTAGAATCCCCAAGGCGTAGTAACAATGACTGCTAAAATTATGCCCAAAGAAGAAGCGCATTTGAATCCAGAGATGTATCTCTCTGAATCTGGATATATGGATCCTGGCAGCCTGTTCAGTAGCCATTTCCCAGAAATCCAGTCCTCTGGAAAAGCAGCAGGAGGTTTGTGCACAGGCTGCACTACCTTGGTCTGGCCACTGGTAGTCGTGCATGAGAACTACTCCCTGGAGTATTTCTCAGTCCACTGACACTGATGTAATTGGCTCCACTTCCCCTGCTGTTGAGCCAGGCCGACACGCCCTGGACAAAGGCATCTGTGTGAAGTATTGAGGTTCAAATCAGTGCTTAAGATATGTTTGGATGCAAAATACTTTTTCATCTACATGGGCAATGTCTTGGCAGAAGATGGAGATTCTCTCTAAATGGATGTGAGACAGGGTGGCTGGCATCTGGGTCAGGATGATGCCCTGGTGCATGGCAAGAACATGCATTGGGCAGCAGCTGCCCTCGCTAAGGAGAGAGGTTCACTAACCTGGCTTTTCCCCCCTCACCTGCTCTCCAGAAAGCCAGACTCTAGGGCAGATGCTCTTGAGAGCCCAAGAACAGGCTGGTGGGGAGCACAGCTCAGAGCATTACTCAGGGGATGTGGCCTTTGTCATCCTACTTTGAAACAATTGAAAATTTGAGCCTAGTTTGATAGAGGGCTTCAAGTTGATTTTAATCCAGGCTCCTATAGTCAGCGAGTAAAACAGAGATTTTAGTTGAAATAATGAGACCTGGTATTACTAGTCAGCTCTCCATGCTGGAGAACCATAAGAAATTATACCAAAGGCAGGAAAGGGGATAGAATATGGGGATCATCACGCCAAGAATAAGGTGCAGCCCATTTAGCCCCTGGGTCTTAAAGAGACCCATAGCTCTGGATAATGGCGGATCTATGCGTGACACAGTTATCATCTTTGTGAATCCTCAGAGAATTGTTTTTCCTTTTACTCCTAGGAACAATGTCTTAAGTTTGTTAGTAAATTCTATTGAATTTATTAAAGATGCTTCTGATAAATTCTTTTGATCAGAAAATAAATTCTTTTTCAAAAAAGAAGCAATTTCACACTGACAGAGACATTATTATGATAGCACTAAATACTTTTACACTCATCAAATTCCTTTGAGACTAACTGAAATTTCTGACAGCCCCACATTCTACAACTTTATTGTAAATTTTCTGCCAAAAATGATGCTTTCCTATACACTCCTAATACAAGTATAAATATATTATTTAATCTAGTCTTAGGTTGATTTAAAATTTTGAAAATTCACTCCAAACATATGTTCTGTAACCGTATGGCCACCAATGAGAAGTGTATTCTTTCAAGGTAAATCTGTGCTGTCCTGGTCTGACCTGGGACTCTGGGGATACTGCGCCCCTGTGCTGAGTTACTGAGATGAGCCAGCCCTGCAGCTGTGCTCAGCCTGCCCCATCCCCTGCTGATTTGCCTGTTCCTAGAGCACAGCCCCCTGCCCTGAAGACTTTTTATAGGCTGGTCACACCCGGTGCAGGAGTCAGCCCCAGTCAGGACACAGCACGGATGTGAGGGCCCCCACTCAGCTCCTGGGGCTCCTGGTGCTCTGGCTGCCAGGTAAGGAAGGAGAACACTAGGATTATACTCGGTCAGTGTGCTCAGTACTGTCTGGAACTTCAGGGAAGTCCTCTGATAACATGATTAATTGCAACAATATTTGTTTTTATGTTTCCAACTTCAGGTGCCAGATGTGACATCCAGATGACCCAGTCTCCATCCTCCATGTCTGCATCTGTAGGAGACAGAGTCACCATCACTTGCCGGGCAAGTCAGGGCATTAACAATAATTTAAATTGGTATCAGCAGAAACCAGGGAAAACTCCTAAGCTCCTGATCTATGCTGCATCCAGTCTGCAAAGTGGGATTCCCTCTCGGTTCTGTGACAGTGGATCTGGGACAGATTACACTCTCACCATCAGCAGCCTGCAGCCTGAAGATTTTGCAACTTATTACTGTCAACAGAGTGACGGTACCCCTCCCACAGTGTTACAAGTCATAACATAAACCCCAAGGAAACAGATGTGTGAGGCTGGGCTGCCCCAATGCTCCTTCTGGTGCCTCTATCTGCTGAGGGAAGTTCTCAAACTCAGTCAGGCTTGGAAAGTCATTGGGAGATTTTCCTAGAGGAGGCCAGGGAGGTTCCTCTGAACCCTAAGCCACTTTCGCCCTCATCCCCAGCAGAAAAGACATGACAATGCCTGTCCTAACTGAATAAAGAAGAGAGATAAGTCCAGCTGAGGAGTCTGTGTTGTGGGATAATCGGAATTTGTACAGCAAAAGAGAAGCTATTCTCAGTATTTCAAGGAGAAATTATTCAAGTTGAATAAATTAGAGCCTAAACCACAGTGTTTCCGAAGCCTATGGAATGTTATTCATGAAGCAGGTACTAGACACAGGGGATTCTCAAGTGCTACTTCAGAAGCCAGGGTGCACCTGCCCCTGGTGGTATGTGCTGAACACCGTGTGATGATCCTCAGTCCTGTCTGGGACAGGAATGCTTTGATAAATCCACTGCTAGGTAAGTAATTCTTCTGTAACATTAATAATTAGGTTTTACTTTTGGATCCTAAAGTGGGACTACTTAGAAAATCTGCAAAAATCATGCGAAGAAAATCATGTAAAATCATGATCTTTACTTACGCATTTACAGGTGAAATGACGAGGTATCTGGAATTGCATTAAAATAGATCAAGGTGAAAAAGACTGACAAAAACATTAACTGTTAAAACTTGGGGCTATATATCAAAGACGTTAGTTTCTCTATGAGTATATTTCAAATTTTCCTCAATAAATTTTTTAAAAATTCAATTTAAAATTCAAGCCACAAATAAATGCTTTTTAAAAATTTCTTAGATTATACAAATAGTGCCATAACATCAAGAATAATCCCAAATCATTCCATATACTTCAAAAGATACAAAACCAGGCTGGCGCGGTGGCTCACGTCTGTAATCCCAACACTTTGGGAGGCCGAGATGGGCGGATCACCTGAGGTTGGGAGTTCGAAACCAGTCTGACCAACATGGAGAAACCCCATCTCTACCAAAACTACAAAATTAGCTGGGTGTGCCTGTAATCCCTGCTACTGGGGAGGCTGAGGCAGGAGAATCACTTGAACTCGGGAAGTGGAGGTTGCAGTGAGCCGAGATTGTGCCATTGCACTCCAGCCTGGGCGACAAGAGCAAAACTCCATCTCAAAAAAAAAAAAAAAAGACACAAAAGCAGGAACTCTTTTCCAGGAGCAATCCCATTTAGTTAAGAAAAAGAAGAAAAAAATCTTCCCTAGATTCAGCCAGTTCCTTATCTCTACTGTCCTTCAGAGACAAATTTCTTTAAAAAATAAGCAACTCTGCCAGGCGTGGTGTCTCACGTCTGTAATCCCAACACTTTGGGAGGCCAAGGAGGGCGGATCACAAGGTCAAGGGATCGAGACCATCCTGGCCAAGATGGTGACACCCCATCTCTACCAAAAATACAAAAATTAGCCCAGCGTGGTGGCACACGTAGTAGTCCCAGCTACTCAGGAGACTGAGGCAGGAGAATGGCTTGAACCCGGGAGGCGGAGGTTGTGTTGAGCCGAGATCACGCCACTGCACTCCAGCCTGGTGAAGAGCAAGACTCTGTCTCAAAGAAAAAAATAATAATAATAAGCAACTCCATCTCTCCCCACTTCATCCTTCTCAGCCCTCGATCCTCTGTGATCTGGCTCATGTTCCTGCTGCCTTACTGAGGCTGCTTTAGTAAGGGTACTAGTAAGCTTCCAACTGGCAACTCCAAATGACTATTTTCAGTATACAACTTACTTGGAGTCTACTTAGCATCTTCAGTTATTAAACTTCCTCCTTTAACTCACTTCCAAAATACTACTCTCTCCTCCTTGCTTCTCTATTTCTTTGTTGGCTCTTCTTCCTCTGCCTTCTCTTCAAATATTTCTACTTCCTGTCACTCCTTCTAGTTCTCTTTTCTATTTCCACAACACTTGTTCTATCAACTACTACTTTCACTTCTTTCACAATAATACTGATGATTCCCAAGCATATATCTCTCATCATGCGTGCCCCTCACATATCTGCTCTTTAATTCTTCTTTTTAATTCATTTGATACCTTCTAAAAGTCTCTCACAATTCAGATAGTCCTTCAAGCCAGGAACGTGGGAGTCATTCTCAAATTATCTTTCTCACTCACGCACTGTCCCATCTCCAAATTTTTATATAAGCTTCAGATTTCATGGACTGTACTTAAAAATTTTTTATAGTTGATGTGTCTCTATTTCAGCAGCTACTGTGTTATCATTTCTCATCTTAGACTATTACAATCTTTCTGCCTGTGTTTACAGATCTTTCCAGTCCACCCCCACACTGAGGTCAGGAGATCTTTCTAAAATGTATTTCATACTCTATCTTGCTTAAAACTTTCAAGTGCTTAACAACTAAATGCAGTATATATTTCCAGATTGGATCCTGGACCAGGGGAAAAATGCTATAAAGATCCTTTTTAGAACATCTGAATATAGACTATATCAGATAATAGAATATCAATGTTACATTTCTTTAACTTGGTAATGTACTATAATCACATAAGGAAATGTCCTTGCACTTAGGAAATATACACAGAGGTAGTTAGGGACAAACTAGCAAATGATTTAGGGGAAAAAATGATACCTATAGAGAGAGCAAACACAATAAAGCAAATATAGCAAAACATTTTCAATTGGTGAATCTGGGTAAAGGGTATACAAGATTCTTGCAACTCCTCTATTAGTTTGAGATCATTTTAGATAAAATTTTTTTGGCTGGGCATGGTGACTCACGCCTATAATCACAGCACTTTGAGAGGCTATAGCAGGAGGCCTGCTTCAGCCCAGGAGTTCCAGACTGGGCTGGCTGGTTTGGCTCGCTTGGCCGGCTGGCTGGCTAGGCTTGCTTGGCTGCCTGGCTGGCTTGGCTGGCTTGGCTGCCTTGGCTGGCTTGTCTGGCTGAGTGGCTTGGCTGGCTTGGCTGGCTGGCTTTCCTTTCTTGGCTGGCTGGCTGGGCTGTCTTGGCTGGTTGGGTTGGCTGGCTGGCTTGGCTGGCTTGGCTGCCTGGCAGGCTTGGCTGGCTTGGCTGGCTGGCTTGGCTGGCTTGGCTGGCTTGGCTGGCTTGGCTGGCTGGAGGCTTGGCTGGCTTGGCTGGCTGGCTTGGCTGGCTTGGCTGGCTTGGCTGGCTTGGCTGGCTGGAGGCTTGGCTGGCTTGGCTGGCTTGGCTGGCTTTCCTGGCTGTCTGGCTTGGCTGGCTTGGCTGGCTGACTGGCTTGGCTGGTTTGGCTGGCTTGGCTGGCTGGCTAGCTGGCTCACTTGGCTGGCTTGGCTGGGTGGGTGGCTTGGTTGGCTTGGCTGGCTTGGACATTAAATATAATAATATATTTGGTACAGTAAATATAAATTGTATACATTAAATATAAACATCTTTTATACATCAAACATAAACATTTTATACATTAAATGTAAACATATCTTATATATTAAATATAAATATCTTGTATACATTAAATATAAGAATACATTTGGTACATTTAATGTATACAATGCATTAAATATAGACATTTTAGACAATAAATATAAGCATATATTCAGCACATTAAATGTAAACATATTTTATACATTAAATATAAATACTGTATATGTTAAATATAAATATGTATTTTCTATATTAAATATAAATATGTATCCTGTACATTAAATATAAACATATTTTCTATATTAAATATAAACATGTATTTTGCGTAGTAAATATAACTATACATTTTTTGTATATTAAACATAAACATATATTTCCCATATTAAATATAAACATATATTTTATATGTCAAATATAAATATATATTTATATATTAAATATAAATATATATTTCCTGTATAAAATATACACATATATATTAAATATAAATATATTTTTCCATATGAAATGTAAACATATTTTAAACATTAAATATAAATATTCGTCTTAGATATGGCCCGTGTTGGAATGTGTAATAGATTGAGTATATAATGTCTACTCAATATAAAATTTATATTTATATATGCAGTAATGATTCAAGTTGATTGTAGTTAAGAAAAACAAGCTCCAAATTCGAAATAAATATGTAAGAAGAGAGACAGGTAGAAAAAGTAATGAGGCAGGTAAATGCAACAGACAATTCGAGACCCACAAGTGCAGAGCAGGCTTCCCAGACCCGGGTAATGTCTCCTGGGCTGATAGGAAGCCCTCAACCCCCCAAGTCCTTCTCAGCCATAAACCACCTGAGCACAGAGCCACAGGGACCGTGTTTGGGCTGGGCCTCCCGACTTCAGTTCCTCTCATTCTGTGCAAAAGGAAAAACAATTCAGAATCTACAGAGGTTTAGATGTGTGCAGATGTGGACAGAGAAGTCCGGGCACAGTGGTTTACTGCCCAAGAAGACAGTGAGTCCCCGGAGGAATAGAAGAATATACATCATGCTAATATATGTCATCCCAGTACTTTGGGAGGCCGAGGCGGGTGGATCACTTGAGGTCAAGAGTTCGAGACCAGCCTGGCCAACATGGTGAAACCCCGTCTCTACTAAAAATACAGAAATTAGTTGGCCACGGGGGTGGATGACTGTGATCCCAGATACTCGGGAGACAGAGGAAGGATGAACTGCTTGAACCTGGGAGGAGGAGGTTGCAGTGAGCTGAGATCATGCCATTGCACTCCAGCCTGGGGAAAAAAGCAAGATCCCGTCTCAAAGAAAAAAGAAAAAAAGAAAGAAGTTGTGAGTGCTAAGTTCTCTCTGGATTTTCAGGAGGCCAGTTCTCCAGTCCACGGTGGCCTGGGAGGACAGGGGTTCCTGAGGGTGAACAGAGCCTGTGCCCGGTCAGGTAGGATCACATGTCCCCGAAGTTCAGAACCCAGGAGCATGGGGAGTGTCCTGGGGGTCCCTGCTGCACGGAGGGAAGACCCTCTTTCCACAGGGGCCCCAGAGAGCAAGAGGAAGGAGGAGGGCAGGTCAGTGAGTGTGACGGGGTCACAGTGGAGAGAGAAGCAGAAAGAACTGTTCCCACAACAAGACACATACAGTGTCCACGCTGAAGCTACAGAGAGGACCTCTCCACCTGTGTCTGCCGCAGAGCAGTGGGGCGTCTTCTGGCAGCCCAGAGTCACCTCCAGATCCCACCTGCACCATGCTTCCTGCGGGGACTGCCTGTCTTCCTAATACACTGTCTTCTGACCAGTCTTCCAGACAAATCACCCGTTGTTATATATATATATATTTTTAGTAGCTAATATCTTACACTGATATATTTATATTATATATAAATATCTTTGTACTTTATGTTTATGCTATATATACAGATGTACTTAGCTATTTATGTTATATATAACATAAACATGATGTATATTCTTATATTTCTCTGGGGACCCACTGTCTTCTTAATACACTGTCTTCTGAACAAATTCTTCCAGACAAATCAGCTGTTGCTATATATATATATGCTATATATTTTATTGCATAGAATATATTATATAGCATAGAATATATTATATATTATATATTAATTATATAATCTACGTTACATATTACATATTATATATAATATATTATATTATTATGCTATATCATATATTATATATGTTATATATGTATATATTTATATATATACACATATACACATACATACACACATGTATATTTTAATAGCTAATATCTTATACTGGTATATTTATATTACATATGATTATATACAAATATTTTTGTACTTTATGTTTATACTGTATATACAGATGTAATTAGTTGTTTATGTTATATGTAATATACACATGATGTATATTCTTATTTTCCTGTGAGGACCCACTGTCTTCTTAATACACTGTCTTCTGACCAAAGTCTTCCACACAAATCAGCTGTTACTATATATATATATAATATTTATATACACATATACACATACATACACACATATGTATATTTTAATAGCTAATATCTTACACTGATATATTTATATTACATATAGTTATATACTATTTTTGTACTTTATGTTTATACTATATATACAGATGTCGTTAGGTATTTATGTTATATATAATATATTAACATGATGCATATTCTTATATTCTCCTGGGAACTCACTGTCTTCTTAATACACTGTCTTCTGACTAGAATATTCCACACAAATCACCGGTTGCTCTCTCTCTCTCTCTCTCTATATATATATTTTTTAATAGCTAATATCTTACACTGATATATTTATATTACATATAGTTATATACAAATATTTTTGTACTTTTGTTTATACTATATACACAGATGTAGTTAGCTATTTATGTTATAAATAATATATCAACATGATGTGTATTCTTATATTCCTCTGGGGACTCACAGTCTTCTTAATACACTGTCTTCTGACCAAACTCTTCCAGACAAATCAGCTGTTGCAATATATATATATATTTATTTTTTAATAGCTAGTATCTTACACTGTGGCTCATGCCTGTAATCCCAGCATTTTGGGAGGCCAAGGCGGGTGAATCACCTGAGGTCAGGAGTTTGAGACCATCCTGGCTAACACAGTGAAACCCCATCTCTACTAAAAATACAAAAATTGATTGGGTGTGGTGGTGCATGCCTGTAATCCCAGCTACTCAGGAGGCTGAGGCAGGAGAATCGCTTGAACCCAGGAGGCAGAGGTTGCAGTGAGCCGAGATCGTGTCGCTGCACTCCAGCCTGGGCAACAGAGCGAGACTCCATCTCACGCACACAAAACATCTTACACTGATGTATTTATATTACATGTAGCTGTATATAAATATTTTTGTACTTACATTCTGTGTACTTATATTGTATATATTATAAAATATTATATATAATTATACACGTATAATAAAATGTTACATAAAAATTTTAATATAATACCATTTTATTACATATATTTCTAAATTTAATATAATGAAATTTTATATATAATAATGTATAACATTTCTAAATTTATTATAATACAATGATATATAATTATTTTCTCATATTATAATTATACATAAGGTAATTTATTATAAATAAAATTTTATATAATCTACATTTATTATAATAAAATTTTATTTCATATAACACATTTCTAAATTTAATACAATAAAATACTATGTATAATAATTTATAACGTTTCAAAATTTATTATATAATTTTATTATACAATTATTTTATACATAATTATATATAGTATATGATTGTATTTATAGGAATATAATTATGCATATACGATATGTAATTTTATTTTTACATAGTATATATGCATAATTATGTATTAACAAATATAATAATATCAATTTTATATACTTATTTACATTACGTTATATATTATATAAATGATGTTATATGTTATATATGTTACATATATTTTTGCTTAATATATTAAATTTAATCTATAAAATTATGTATTAGAAATAAAAGTGTATTTTACATATACACTACATATAACTTTATATAAAAATATAAAAGTCACATGGTTAAGTTAATAAAATATATTTATATCAATCTATTCATATAAAATATACACAGTGCATATTTATATAAATACAAAGTATATAAAACTTTTACCAGTAGGATGCAAAGAGTTGCTGACCGTCTGCAGAAATCCTGAACCTCTGGAAGCAGAATAAAATCTTACCTCCCAGTCTGCTTTGAAAGGAACAGTAAAGCAGTCCCGAACCCCAAACACACCCTAAGGGGAGATGGGGGAGTTGGGATGGACGCGTTGACCAGTGAGGACTTTCCTTTGCTGGTTTTGAGCTAAGACGGGAAGTGATTCTGGAGCAGGTGAGCTGATCACAAGCCTGAGCCAAGAATCCATGGAGCTCATAAATAGCAGAAGCCAGGACCCTGTGCAAATCCTTCTGAAATATTCTCCATTTACTGGGCTCCTAGGGGTGGGGAAGAAAAATTCCCTGACATTTCGGCCTCAGAGAAAGAGAGAGACACCCCACTGGCTGGAAGCCTCTGCTATTTTTCAGAAGACAGCTGGGGCATCACCCTTTCCCAAATGACGGTGATTTTCAGAGTGGTTCACTTTTTGGAGAGACATTTCTGCCCTGGAGATCCATACATATTGAACCCAAATTAATATTTTTTAATTAAAAAAATTAAACATTAGAAAGTTCAATATTGAGGCAGCTACGAGTTTGAATTCCTCATTTTTCCTAAATGCATGTTGTCAAAATCTGTATTGCATTTAGTAACTACTTATGTTTCTAATGTATATAAGGTTACACAATGTTTTCTTCTTTTTCTGCTCCTCAGGGTCAGAATTTGAAATAAAAGTTTTGGAAAGAAAAAACACTCTTTTCTGTTTGTGCAAAAATAAAAGAACTCATATTTTAAGAATATTTTAAAATAAACACAAATTCTGTGTGTGGGGGGTTGCTTATAAGAATTCTTCATATCCTAAATCAAAGATAGATCTTGTTATTAACCAGAAAACAAAATGTGTGTGTATAAATGTACAACACTCTTACACTCACACAAACACAGGCACACATGCACACACACACAATCACGCACTCACTGATGTACTCACACAAACACAGGCATTCATGTATAAATACACACATAAGCGTGTATTTATAGAAATATAATTATGCACATACAATATATAATTTTATTTTTACACAGTATATATACATAATTATGTATTAACAAATATAAGATCAATTTTATTATATACTTATTTACATAAAGATATATTATATAAATGATGTTATATGGCATGTATATATCACATATAACTTTGCTTAGTATATAAAATTTAATCTATAAAATTATGTATTACAAATAAAAGTATATTTTACATATACACTATATATAACTTTATTATTTATATGAACTATAAAAATCATGTTTATATTAATAAAATATATTTATTTATATCAATATATTAATATAAAGTATACACAATGTATATTTATATAAAAAATTTTAATTAAAAAATATTCATTTGGGTTCAATATGTATGGATTGCCAGGGCACAAACGTCTCTTCAAAAGGTGAACCATCCTCAAAATCATCATCATTTGGGAAAGAGTGATACCCCACCTGTTTTCTGAGAAACAGCAGAGGTGTATGGCCAGCGGGGTGTCGCTCTCTTTCCCTGAGGCCGAAAAGTCAGGGGATTTTTCTTCCCCACCCCTAGGAGCTCTGTAAACCGGGGATATTTCAGAAGGATTTGCACAGGGTCCCGGCTTCTGTTGTAAATGAGCTCCATGGATTCTTGGCTCAGGCTTGTGATCAGCTCATCTGCTCCAGAATCACTGACACAAATGCAACCACACACTTACACAAACACACATCAACACAATGACAGACAGAATCACAAAACACACTCATAGAAACACATGGACACACAAAGACATGCACACTCACACAAATGCAGGGACACACACACAAACACAATTACAAAAATGTGTAGGTTTTTTGCACACGTGGGTGCACATGCACATTGACATTCTCACAAAGCACACAAACACGTATACATACAAAGACACTCATAAACAGAATCATGAAAACACTCTCATATAAACACGTGGATGGCTACTCACCCACATAGACACTCACATATGTCATACGCACTCATACACACACTCAGAATCACACAAGCACACACAAACACATAAATACAGTTACACACTCATGCAAACACAGTCACAAAAAGACTCACATAATCATGTGGACACACAAACATAAAAATTCACACACTGGGGCCGGGCAAGGTGGCTCACGCCTGTACTCCCAGAACTTTGGGAGGCCAAGGCGGGGAGATAACTTGAGGTCGGGAGTTCCAGACCAGCCTGGCCAACATGGTGAAACCCCGTCTCTACTCAAAAATACAAAAATTAGCCAGATGTGGTGGCGTATGCCTGTAATCCCAGCTACTCAAGAGGTTGAGGCAGGAGAATCATTTGAACCCGGGAGGCAGAGGTTGCAGTGAGCCAAGATCACGCCACTGCACTCCAGCCTGGGCTACAGAACGAGACTCCGTATCAAAAAAGAAAAATTAGCCAGATGTGGTGGTGGGTGCCTGTAATCCCAGGTACTCAGGAGGCTGAGGCAGAAGAATCATTTGAACCCGGGAGGCAGAGGTTGCTGTGAGCTGAGATTGTGCCTTTGCACTCCAGTATGGGTGACAGAGCGAGACTCCATCTCAAAAAAAAAAAAAATTTATACATTGCCATACAGATTCACACACATACACTCATATTCACAAACACACACATACGACAAAAGCAGGGGCACACACAAACACCATCACAAAAACACACTTCCATAAAACACAGGAATGCACGCTCACACAGAAACACACATGGAAACACACGTTGTCTTCCAGACTCACAGACACACTCATCATCACATAAACAGGCACACACACACAGCCACACAAGCACACACCCACACCCACATCAACACACACACTCCCACACGGCACACATGCGCTCACGCACACAGGTAGAACAGGCCTGCATTACCTGATAACGCAGTTAAATCAGACGTGATGCTGCCTGCTGAGGAGACCTGGAGGCTTCCCATGAATGGGCTTTCAGAAGAGAGGTCTCTGGGTGCATTTGGTGACACCCCAGGCAGTGGGGGAGACGTCCAGGCTGGAAGGCCAGCCACAGCCAGCTCTGCCCAAGGACACCACGTCCATTTGCTTCAGTAGGATATGCACCCTGGAAACCCAGCTTCCTGCCTCTCCAGGAAACCCCACTGAGGTCAGCACATCCCCCAGGTTTAGAAGGGGTCTCTGGGTTCATTTGGTGACACCCCAGGCTGGGGGGGGGGACATCCAGGCTGGAAGGCCAGCCACAGCCAGCTCTGCCCGCGGATGCCATGTACATTTGCTTCAGTAGGATCTGCATCCTGTAAACCCTGGTTCCTGCTTCTCCAGGACACCCCACTGAGGTCAGCACACTCCCCAGGTTTAGAAGGGGTCTCTCGGTGAAATGTGGTGACACCCCAGGCAGAAGGGGGAACGCCACAGCCAGCTCTGCCTGCGGATGCCACGTCCATTTGCTTCAGTCGGATCTGCACCTTGGATACCCAGGTTCCTGCCTCTCCAGGACACCCCACTGATGTTAGCACACCCTCCAGGTTATGCCATGTCCATTTGCTTCAGTAGGATCTGCACCCTGTAAACCCTGGTTCCTGCCTCTCCAGGACACCCCACTGAGGTCAGCACTACCCACCCCCCACCCCCAGGTTTGTCCAGCTTCACTGTCTGGGAAGAGACACAGAAAGACCACATTCGGTGGAATTCTGGCTATAACCTTTTGTGGCCGGCAAGAAGGATCACCAAGCTGTCCTGTTACCTTGCCGGAGCGATCTCTGGTTTCACGCTTGGCCCCCGTGCAGTGAGTGCCTGGGTCAGGCTCGATTCTTGGAGCTCCAGTGAAATTTGGGCTTGGAGCTCACTCCTGCACCATCCAGAAAGCAGAAGGCAGCCGGCCCCGGGCTGTACGGTTCGTAGAATCAGAGAGAACACTGCTTGCCTTCATGTCTGTACCACAATAAATCTGCCAACTGCGGTCAAAGTCTCTGGATTCCTGCCCCCTCATTTTATTTTGTCTAATATGGAGCGGAAGGAGTGAGAAAGATTTTGCTTCCTATTTTGTTTTGCAAGGCGTTTCTAAGAAAAACAACCCGTGTTCTGAAAATGAGATTCTGAGTGTCCCCTGGGCGTGATGAAAACAAACTTTGGGAATCCAAGGGCCTGAGAGGCAGAGTGAATGTCATTCACATTTCCCTGCGAATGACAAAGTCACTTTTTATTTATTATTATTATTATTATTATTATTATTATTATTATTATTATAGATTCAGGGGATCCACGGGCAGCTTTGTGACCTGGGGATATTGTACAATGCTGAGGTTTGGGGTATGAATAATCCCGTCACCCAGGCACTGAGCATTGTACATTCCTGAGGTATATAATGTGTACTAAAAATAAAATGTATATTTATATATGCACTAATGATTCAAATTGATTCCTTGTAATTAAGAAAAACAAACCCCAAATTCTAGAGGAGTTCTAGAAATATATAAGAAGAGGGCCAGGCGCAGTGGCTCATGCCTGTAATCCCAGCACTTTGGGAGGCCGAGGCAGGCGGATCACCTGAGGTCAGGAGTTCGAGACCAGCCTGGCCAACATGGTGAAACCCCGTCTCTGCTAAAAATACAAAAATTAGCCAGGTGTGGTGTCAGGTGCCTGTAGTCCCAGCTACTTGGGAGGCTGAGGTAGAAGAATTGCTTGAATCCAGGAGGCAGAAGTTGCAGGGAGCCGAGATTGCACCACTGCACTCCAGCCTGGGTCACAGAGTGAGACTCCATCTCAAAAAAAAAAAAAAAAAAAAAGAGAGAGAGAGAGAAAACAAACAAGCAAGAAAATGCAACAGAAAAATCCGTGACCCAAAGATCTCTCCAGTTGCTGCCTTCTGCCTGAAATTCAAAGAATCTCAGGGTAGTTTTTCAACCTTTGTACCCCCACCCCTGCTTCCTACTCTATTAGTCCTGAGGGTCTGTGGTGCCCCTTCATTGTGTCCAGGTGCAGACAATGTTTAGCTCCCACCTATAAGCGAAAACATGTGGTATTTGATTTTCTGTTCCTGGCGTTAATTCACTAAGCATAGTGCCCTTCAGCTTCATCCACGTGACTGCAAAGGGCATGATTTTATTCTTGTTCATGTCTGTGTAGTATTCCATGATGCGGAAGGACCACATTTGCTTTATCGAATTGAGAACATGTGGTATTTGATTTTCTGTTTCTGGCATTAATTCACTAAGCATAATGCCCTTCAGCTTCATCCACGTTGCTGCAAAGGGCATGATTTTATTCTTGTTCATGGCTGTGTATTATTCCATGATGTGGAAGGACACATTTGCTTTATCTAGTGCAGAACATGTGGTATTTGATTTTCTGTTCCTCATATTGATTCACTAAGCATAATGCCCTCCAGCTGCATCCATGTGGCTGCAAAGACATGATTTTATTTTTTTCATCACTGTGTAGTATTCCGTGGTGTAGAAGGGCCACATTTGCTTTATCCAGTTGAGAACATGTAGTATTTCATTTTCTGTTCCTGGCATTAATTCACTAAGCATAATGTCCTTCAGCTGTGTCCATGTGGCTGCAAAGGACATGATATTATTCTTTTTCATGGCTGTGTAGTATTCCATGATGCAGAAAGACCACATTTGCTTTATCTAATGGAGAACATGTGGTATTCGATTTTCTTTTCCTGGCATTAATTCGCTAAGCATAATTCCCTTCAGCTGTGTCCATGTGGCTGCAAAGACATGATTTTATTCTTTTTCATGGCTGTGCAGTATTCCATGGCGTAGAAGGGCCACAATTGCTTTATCCAGTCAAGAACATGTGGTATTTGATTTTCTGTTCTTGTGTTAATTCATTAAGCATAATGCCCTCCAGCTACATCCATGTGGCTGCAAAGGACATGATTTTATTCTTTTTCATGGCTGTGTAGTATTCGATGCTGTAGAAGAACCACTTTTGCTTTATCCGGTATGCCACTGATGGGCAACTACATTGATTCCATGACTTTCCTATTGTAAATAGTGCTGTGATGAACCTTACAGGGCCGGGCACTGTAATCACAGCACTCTGGAGGGCCAAGGTGGGCAGATCACCTGAGGTCAGGAATTCGAGACCAGCCTGGTCAATATGGTGAAACACTGTCTCTACTAAAAATACAAAAATTAGCCAGGCATGGTGGCGCATGCCTGTAATCCCAGCTGCTCAGGAGGCTGAGGCAGGAGAATCACTTGAACCCTGGAGGCAGATGTTGCAGTGAGCCGAGATTGCTACTGCACTCTAGCATGGGAAATAGAGCGAGACTCCATCTCAAAAAAACAAAATAAAACAAAAAGGAACTTTACCATGCATGTGTCTTTTTGGTAGAATGACTTCTTTTCCTTTGGGTAGATGCCCAGTCTTGGAATTGCTGGTGCAAATGGTGGAGCAGTTTGGATTCAGGAGGTACATGTACAGGTTTCTTACATGGGTACGATGTGTGATGCTGAGGTCTGGGGTATGAGTGATCCCATCACCCAGGTAGTGAGCATAATACCCCACAGTTGGTTTTTTCAACTCTTGTCCTTCTAACTTCCTCTATCCCCCTAACTAGACACCAGTATCTGTTCCCTTCTCTGTGTCTACATATACACAACATTTAGCTCCCACTTATAAGTGAGAACACGCAGCATTCTGTTAATTTACTTAAGATAATGGCCTCCACACTGTTCACAATAGCAAAGATGTGGAACCAACCCAAATGCTCATCAGTGATAGACTGGATAAAGAAAATGTAGCACATAGACACTGTGGAATACTATGCACCCAGGAAAAGGATGAGTTCATGTCCTTTGCAGGGACATGGATGAAGCTGGAAACCCTCATGTTCAGCAAAGTGACGCAGGAGCAGAAAACCAAACAGTGCATGTTCTCACTCATACGTGGGAAGTGAACAATGAGAACACATTGACCCAGAGAGGGGAACATCACACACTGGGTCCTGTTGCAGGGGTGGGGGACTGGGGGAGGGACAGCATTATGAGAAATATCTAATGTAGATGATGGGTTGATGGGTGCAGCAAACCGCTATGGCACATGTATATCTATGTAACAATCTTGCACATTCTGCACATATACCCCAGAACTTAAAGTAGAATAGAAAAAAATAAAAAATAAATAAAAATAATTAAAAAAGATAATGGCCTCCAGCTACACCCGTGTGGCTGGAAAAAAAAAAACAAAAAAAAAAAACATGATTTTGTTCCTTTTCAGGGTTGCGTGGTAGATGTACCGCATTTTCTTTGAGGGTGGAGGGTGGGAGGAGGGAGAAGATCAGCAAAAATAACCCGTGGCTGGGTGTGGCAGCTCACACCTGTATTCTCAGCAGTTTGGGAGGCTGAGTTGGGTGGATCACCTGAGGTCAGGAGTTTGAGATCAGCCTGGCCAATATGGCAAAACCCTATCTCTACTAAAAGTACAAAAATTAGCCGGGCATGGTGGTGCATGCCTGTAATCCCGGCTCCTCTGTAGGTTGAGGCAGGAGAATCTCTTGAACCCAGGAGGCAGACATTGCAGTGAGCCAAGATCGTGCCACTGCCCTCCAGCCTGGGCCACAGAGTGGGACTCCATCTCAAAAAATAATCATAAAAATAATAATAATAACCTGCTAGGCTTAGAACGTAGGTTGATTCCATTACAAAAAAAAAAACAAAAAACAAAAAAAACCTAACTTTTTAAAAGAAGGATCTCTCTGTTCAAAAACAAAACCAATGCCCTGTCAGGAAAGATGTTCTGTGTTTCTGGTAAAGCTGGAAGGAACCTACAGGAAGGAGTCACCCCATAAAACTAGTGGAGCAGCATTGCCTTTTGGGGTGAGGGCTGCTTCTGTTAGGCCACCAGGATGAGTGCCTTCCTGGGGAGTGTGGTTCATCCTATACCATCCAGGAAGCAATTCCTGCCCCCAAATCACCTGCCAGCTTCTGCCCTGTAAGTAAAATCCCCAGCAAGCGGGCAGCAAGGAGCTGCTTGCCTTGGAAGGCAGCTGAAGTCTCTGCCCACCACCCAGACTGTGTCCTCTGGGCAAGGCCAGGGCTTCCAGTAGGATGGTTTTCACATTAGCGGCTGCTGTTTAGAATCATCAACATTGGCCAGGCGCGGTGGCTCACGCCTGTCATCTCAGCACTTTGGGAAGCTGAGGCGGATGGATCACAAGGTCAGGGACCAGCCTGGCCAACATGGTGAAACCCTGTCTCAACTAAAACAAAAAATACAAAAATTAGCTTGGTGTGGCTGGGCATGGTGGCTCATCCCTGTAATCCCAGCACTTTGGGAGGCCGAGGCGGGCAGATCATGAGGTCAGGAGATCAAGACCATCCTGGCTAACACGGTGAAACCCCGTCTCTACTAAAAATACAAAAAATTAGCCAGGCATGGTGGCAGGCACCTGTAGTCCCAGCTACTCGTGAGGCTGAGGCAGGAGAATGGCGTGAACCTGAGAGGCGGGGTTTGCAGTGAGCCCAGATTGCGCCACTGCACTCCAGCCTGGGCGATATAGAGTGAGACTCTGTCTCAAAAAAAACAAAAAAATAAAAAATTAGCCTGGTGTGGTCGTGGGCACCTGTAATCCCAGCTACTCAGGAGGCTGAGGCAGGAGAATTGCTTGGACCCCGGAGGCAGAGTTTGCAGTGAGCCGAGATCGCACCATTGCACTCCAGCCTAGACAACAGAGCAAGACTCTGTTGTTAAAAAAAAAAAAAAAAAAAAAAAAAAATCATCAACATTGCCTTGGCCCAATCTCTTCCCAGACTTGTCAAATCTTTAGCACTGGACCTCCATGTTCTAGTTTCAAAGCTCTGCTGGCCACAGTGGCTCATGTCTGTAATCCCAGCACTTTGGGAGGCTGAGTTAGGAGGACTGCTTGAACCCAGGAGCATGAATCCATCCTAGGCAACATAGTGATAATTGTGTCAAATGAGAGCCAGTGTCCAGTAATTCCCCAAATATCTGAGAATTTTCTTTTCTCTAAGTCACAGTCATCCTGGCAGAAGGCTGTAGGCGCCTTTGGGGAAGACTGGGAAAAAGATTAACAATGTAAATTTTTGGCAATGTAGCAGCGTACTTCCCCAAGATCACCCAGCCTCCCCTTCACTTAAGGGGTTGTGGGCCTGTGAACTGGCTCAAGTCTGGGAATTGATTGAGGGTTTTAGATCTGTGTTTCATTAATTTGAGTTAGTCTTTTATTCAGTTGACCTAGAATTCTTCATTTTTTAAAGAACAACTAAGACTTTGGTACAGCCCATTAGCTCTCCCTGTGGATACCATGGACTGCACAATGCCGTGGGTGTCTGTGAGTCAAACCATACTGACTGCTGCTTTGACACTGCTTTCCACTGTGGTGACCACACCCACCTCATCTTTGGTGATTGAGGACAGCCCATGTTCCCTGCCACCCCAGGATTCAATTATCCTCATTTTACTTAAAGATCCCAGTCCAGTGGCTGCAGTTCCTGCTGTAACATTTTGCCTACTGAGAGCACAAGCTCAAAGCTCTTCCAGGATACTGGGCTCCTCTCACAATATTCTTTCTCATGATTGTTGTGAGGAGTATGTGCTGTAGACCCCCCAGTGTGAGTGAGCAGGTCTGACATAATAAATCTAGTCTCCCTGAGTTTTTGCATACCTTTCTGTACACATAAACCAAGGAAGTTGTGGCATCTCAACTTTATGTACCTTAGGTAAACTCTGATTCTGTTTCAGCCAACCAACCAAGTCACCAAACAAATAAGCAAACAACCAACCAATCAATCAACAAGCAAGCAAGCAACAAACCAACCAAACAACCAAGCAAGGAAGCAAGCACCAACCAACCAAGCAAGCAACCAACCAAGTAACCGATCAAACCAACCCTTGGAGCCCTTTCTAAAGCTTTGACCTACAACCCTGAGTACAGAATCTCTGTTTAGTGGGCCAACATTAATAAATTTAGCCTAATCCAACTTTATGTTACTTCCACCATGGTGCCACACACTTAATATCCATTCCCACATATATTCTCCAGATTTCCTTCTGTATAAATTGCGTGTGTCTGTGTGTGTGTGTGTGTGTAGAAAGAGAGCATCAACTGAAAAATTACACAATTTTATAAATTTAGAAAAGAGAGCTTTATTTCTTATAAAGGTTTGCAGTCTGCAAGGTGGCCATTATGACAGGCTGGGAAGTGTGGCCTACAGCCAAGGCCAGAGGCAGGCATTTCCAGGGAGGGAAGGAGAGGACAGGAATTTGAGCCAAATGAGTTGGCTACATATACATACTCAATAGGATATCAGAGGAGCTATATCATTTTATGAGAATACTCATAAAAGAGGTCCTAATGCATGCATATTCAATAAACATGCATGTTCATTCTGGGGTGGAGACTTCACATTTAAATGTATTATAATTAGGCCCTACGCATCAAAAAGTGAAGCAGGGACATGAAGGTACTCAGCCTCTGTGAAGGCACAGCCTCTAAAACTGGCCAGAACCAGTCCATGGAGGATGGTCTCTTATCAGGAGAAAGTTACTGAAATCAGTCCCTTGTCCAGAGAAAGCTGTCATTAAGGTTAGTGGGGCAGGAGGTCAGTTACTCAGCGTCTGTGAACTGGGTGAGTTGTAATTGTTTTAATCTTGCTTCTCTCACAGCCAGTGCTTGCTTGGCTGCTAGAGAAAAATAAAACCCATGTGGTAGTTAGAATCTAGTTAATTCTTTAAGAGTAGGGTGCAAGACTTAACCCTCACCTGGCATGGCCCTAGGTCCTGTTTATAATTTGAGGTCTTATTGCCACAAAAGAGTCTGTTCTGTCAGTCTCATGATCTCTATTTTAACATTAATGCTGTTCAGTTGTTGGGTCTAAACCATAAGAGGGAGGGAGGTACAGGGAGGTATGTCTGACCTCCTGTCCTGTCATGGCCAAGAACTGAATTTTAAGATTTATTTGAGGTTCCGTTGGCCAACAGGGGGTCTGTTAAGTCGGGTGGGGAGCTTAGGATTTTATTTTTAGTTCTCAAGGGAGATAAAATAATTTAATCAATTGGCCCCTGTGACTGTGGGACTAACATGGCTATGATCTGTCGGACAGACTTCAGGCTGGCACCCAGGCAAAATTCTATGCTGTAGTAAATGCATCATGCACATTTGTAACAACACGTACATAACAATGTCACAAAATACTTTCACGGTGACACCTAGATTAGTATTTTATTGAATAGCTGATGATATAAACTGGCTCATTTGATGCCAAGACTGACCATCACCACCATACCAAGGTCATCACTGATCAGAGGCCTAACCCAAGGAGGGGGTCATGTGCAGACCCAGCAGTGGGGAGGAAAGATGCTGCAGAGGAGACGGATGCCCACAGAGGCCCCTGAGCGGATGCAATGCTCACTAAGTGGTAAGTATAGACTCAACGTAGGCTGTAAGGTCTCCCCCTGTGCAAATGGGACCCCGTCCACTTAAGAGTCAAGGGTCTGTTTGGGTGGCAGGAATAGCCACTTCTGAAGGTAGAAAGGAAAATAAGCCACCAAATTGGTATCTTTCTGTGAAATGGACATCGTGCTTAGAATCTCCATTTTCCCCACAACCTGGAGGAATAAGTACTGTCATCTGCATTTTGTAGCTGAGGAATCTGACTCAACAAAATTAAATTACTTGCCTAAGCAATTAGCAATTAACCAAGTCTTTCTGACTCAGAAACCCAGCTGTTTCCTGTTCATATCCAGCCCCTGTATTGGGGTCAAGATCTGGCCTGTTCTCAATGTAGCAAGATCCAGGCAGATCACACTGGACTCCCAACACTGAATCTGGCTCGAGGGGACATCAAATTTGACTGGGTCATGGGGCTCAGGAGCATCACTCTCAAAAATAGCAGTACAGGAAGAGGCGATGGCCCTAAACAGCATTTGCAGGCAGATCCCATGTTAATCGTAAGGGTCAGGAATCTCACTTTTCTGTCTCTCTCTCTGTCTCTCCTCTAGGGCTGACCCCACATTGGACACCACTGCATCCATGTCCATCCCACACCACAGCTGCCTTTTCTTCTGCCTGCTTATGGGAAAGTCCCCTCCTCTCCTCCGTTTTCTTGTCTTCCTGCCCTATCACACCGTGCACTTCTCCCTTTCCTTAAAGAACCACCATCAACTTTAGAAGGAGGGAAAGGGGTGGCTCTGGCAGGAAAAGGCAGAATCCCCTCTAGCCAGCAGAGAGAGAGGAATGGCTGCATGTTTTCTCCCCCAATCCAAGGCACTAGGTTTTGGCTAGGTTGCAGGTTCCAAGCTGCTCTCCTGATGTGTCGGTGAGTTCTGGTTAACCTGCAACCTCCTGATGTGGCCACTGCAGTTCATCGAGTCTTCAGGGACTCCCCATGGCCTGGAGTACTTTGCCTTGCTTACACGGGAGAGGAGAATGGATTTATAGAGAACATCATCTAAATCCAACTTGACCATTGTGTGGCCACACTTGCTAGATTGCTATAGTCTAAATCTAGCATTGTAGAAAGACAGGGGAGCTTGGAGCTGCACAAACCCAGGTCTGGAACTGGCTCCTTACCTTGAAAGGTGAATGATCCTGGCAGGACTCTTAGCCTCCCTGGGCCTCAGTTTCTTTATCTGTTTCTTGGGAAGGAGGATCTCTGCTGGTTGGTTGGGTGATGTGGGGGCTGTGTGAAAACAGCTTGTCAATACAAGCCGAAATAGGAATATTTCTCCACAGAGTATGAAGGTCAAATGAGAGAATACATTTAAATTAAATGGAAAATTAAAATGGCAAAAAAGCAAAGTTGTATTGAAAGTTCTGAGCTTCTCTATAAGGAGCTTTTTGACTATGTAAGAATCCTGTATTCATTCTCCCTAAATATAAAAAAAAAAAAAAGTTGAAGGAGGCAGAAGGGAGAGTGATGCATGATGGGCGAGGACTTCACCTGCTGTTGCTGGCTTTGAGGATGGAGGAAGGAGGCCACAAACCTAGAAGCTGGAGCCCCTAGAAGCTAGAAAAGGCAGGGACCGAATTCATCCCTTGAGCCTCCAGAAGGGACATAGCCCCGCCAGCACCTTGACTTTAGCCCAGTGAGATCCTCTTAGGACTTTTGGCAACCAGAACTATAAGACAGAAATGGAAGCCACTGAGTCTGTAGCTGTTTGTTGCAGCAGCAATAGAAAACTAATGCAGAGCCCAAGAAATCACTGGTGATGAGATGGGGAAGTGGGCTCAGGAGGTCTGGATCTGTGATGAGATGGGGAAAGTGGGCTCAGGAGGTCTGGATCTGTGATGAGATGGGGAAAGTGGGCTCAGGAGGTCTGGATCTGTGATGAGATGGGGGAAGTGGGCTCAGGAGGTCTGGATCTGTGATGAGATGGGGGAAGTGGGCTCAGGAGGTCTGGATCTGAGTTGGGGATCTGGAGTGGAAGGGGAATTCATTTGTTCATTGTCTATCCTTTTGCACTGATTGAGTTTTTTTCTCTCTCTCTCTCTATATATATATGTATGTATATATATGTGAATTTTCACAATAAAAGTTTTTTCCAAAATAAAATAAAAAAAACAAAAGGGGCTTTTTGCAACCCAATTCCGATCTATGTCTGAGTCCACTTGTATTGAATGAGTCTTTCTGCTAATGTCCTTATATTTGGGTGACAATCTGAATGTCAGTGACCAATCAGAGCAGAGGCAGACCTTGGAGTGGGCAGGGCACCCTGAGGGCCCTGATTCCTGCCATGAGGCATAACCCTTTAGGTGCCAGACCATGGGGAGGTCCAGGGGTTGCAGGGGAGGGCTGTGCATCTGCAATGACTCTCAGGGGGCTCCTGGTGGTGGCAATTGGTGAATCTGCACGGTGGTGTTTCAATATTGTCACAACCCTGCTGTCTCTCATGCTCTTAAAAAGCATTTCTCTTACCTGTGACAGACTTCCTATACCTAACAGCTTGCAAAAATGTTCCAGGTTAATGAGAATAATCTCTCGGAGCCATACCTCCCTGCTTGGGGTCTCAGTTTCCCCAACTGTCTCCAGACAAGTTAGGCTAGATGGCCTCTGAGCCTCAGCCCCTCTATACCCCTCCTGTCACCCAGACCTGATCTGGGTCTTGCACCCTGGGTGCAGCATGACAGGGGTGGGCAGGGACTGGCTCAGGGCCAGAGGACCCTTTCTGATGGACTTCAGCTGTTGGCCTTCCAGGGGAGACTGATCAACCTCACAAGAGTCATACGGTGAGTAGCGGTGGGCAGATCCATCCCCTTCATCTTAGATTTATGGGGAGACAGAGAGAAAGAGGAGACACTCCAGGAAGACCTGCAGGTGGGAGTACCAGGTTGAAACCAAGGACACCTTCCTGGAGGGGCTGCTGTTTGAGCCAGCTCTGAGAACAGGTGGGGACAGGACTGGAGCGGAGGAGGGGGTCCCCTATGAGCAAAGACTGGCCACCACCCCATCTAACACCCCCACAGGGCCCCTGTGGCATCCCTGTCCAGTCCTTGTCACCACCCAGTTTTTCCCTCTGGACCCAGGAATTCAAAGTAAGCAAGGAGGCCCGCTGCTCCAGTTGGCTGCAAATAATTACAACCTTGAGCCCAAGCAGCACTTTGGGTCCTGGTTTGGGACCATGAAGCAGCTCGGTGAGACTGAGAGGTAAGGCCAGGACAGGAATTGGGATAGTAGGATTGAACTCTCCCTGGGGGCCAGCCTCAGAAAGCCTGTGGCCATGGCCTCTTGGCCAACATCAGATCCTGTGGTCTGGAAATGCCTGGGGTACCCAGACCTCACTCTGGACAGGCCCTGGGAGGGGGCCCTGGCAGCCTTACAGCCACTCTTCTGTCCGTAGCTACAACATGTCATGCCAGCTGGAGGCTCCATCCCAGTTGGCTGGGAGCACAAAGGCCAGGAAGATAGACATCACCCACTACAGGGGCCAGTCGGGGCCTGAACCAGGGCGGGCAGAGGTTGGCTGCCTTGGGATATGGGTGGGCTCAGGGAGTCAGACAGCAAGGGACTAGCCTCCCATCCTACTGCTGACCAGCCCTGTGCCTGGGGAGAGTTACCTTACTTCTCTGGGCCGAGTTTCCCCCTCTGTGGAGTGACATTAAATGCTCTCTCTGGAGACTGGGATCAATACGGCACTGGTGATTGACCAGGCACTCAGCACATGCCTGGAGCACACAGTGCAGGGCTGTGGTGCGGAGGTGGCCTGAGTTCCTGGGGAGTCACCCATGTGTGCCTGCCCTTCCGACCAGCCACCAGGCCCTCAGGGCAGAGCCCACTACCAGCAGCAGCTCACACCCCGAGACCAGCTCAGAGGCGGCCCCTACCTAAGCAGCAGGGACATCACGGACACTTTGAGCTGCTACTAGGGTGGCTTCCCCAGCTCCCAAGTGGAGAGGGGTCCCAGCTGAGTCCCACTCACGTGGAGTCTCATGCCCATGAAAGTGCCATTCAGCACTGGCCAGGCTCATGAGGCCGCATGAGAAGGGGGGGTCACTGGGGAGGAGATATTGGGGGAACAGAGAGGGTGGTTGAATTTTTGTATAATAGGCAGTGCAAGTGTTTACCGTTTGGGAGGGAAAAGGTTTGTTATTATTAGCAATGCTACACTTGAATATTATACTAAAATCCAGTTTCTCTATAACCTGGGAGTTGCTCTTTTGTTCTTTCTTTTCCCATCTTAATTAAAATGAGATGCAGACTCTCACGGTCCACAGTCGATTAAGAAATCTTGCACGGCCATCAGGTTATGTCTTGGAGAGCAGAGTTTCAGTACCATCAGCCTGGCAAGGAGCCGGGCCTGCTCCTCAGAGCTCCCGGGACTGCGAGAATTGGCATATTCACAGGGCACTGTCACAGCCTCTGAAACACGCTGTCTTTAAAGACATTTGCAGGCTGGACGCGGTGGCTCACTCCTGTAATCCCAGCACTTTGGGAGGCAGAAGCGGGTGGCTCACTTGAGGTCAGGAGTTCGAGACCAACATGGCCAACATGGCAAAACCCCATCTCTACTAAAAATACAAAAAATTAGCCAGGTGTGGTGGCAGGTGCCTGTAATTCCAGCTACTCGGGAGGCTGAGGTAGGAGAACTGCTTGAACCCAGGAGGCAGAGGTTGCAATGAGCAGAGATCACACCACTGCACTCCAGTCTGGGCAACAAGAGCAAAACTTCATCTCAAAAAAAAAAAAAAATACAAAGACATTTGCAAGGACCATGTCCTCACCCAGAATGGTGCCTGACTTTCTACAGTTTTTCAGGAAGAGGAAACATTTTCTGCTTCTCTCGCTGAGGTTTTTTTTAACCACCCATTAGGAACCTATAGATTTCAGGATCGAACACTGGGATTCCCTCAGCACTAAAGGAGGAAAATTGCAAACAGAGCTGAAAGTGCAATGTGCAAAGGTCAGGCTGAGGAAGGTTCTTAGCCAGTAGACCAAGGGCAGGAAGGACACTGCCTCCTCAGTCTCCCACTAGAGAACTTGTGATTCTTGTCCCCTGACCTCAGAATTCCTTGTCATGTTTGTTTTGTCTCCAAGGGAAGGGTTTGAGTTACAGAATTTAAGGCTGGAGTGGGCCTTGTGCAGTTAACATTAACCCTCTCTCTCCTTCGCTGGCCGAGGTGAAGTCCGGGAACATGTAGTTCTGATGTCCACTCTCTCGGGTGATCACCGGTTCACCCATCTCACCCGGCAAGCTGGGCCCTAGTTTGGCGACAGGCATCTTCCACCCACCTGGGAGGCAGGGTTCAATACTCTGCCTCTGACCTTGTTTCCTTCTTCTGCCACCTGCTTAGGCAGCCAGCAGGGGTTGTCCAGCCAGCACCTGGGCTTTGGCGCTCCTCAAGCAGGTGGAGGAAGTTTCAGGCACCTGGCTCCTCAGGTGTCTGCCATCCAGGTGCTCTTCAGGCCTGCCCAGAAGAGCTCTCTTGATCCAGCTAGAACTGGCCAGAACTGACTCATTCAGGAATGTGTAGACTTTGGCATCAGGGGCTGCTTTAATTTGCACAATTTCCAAATACCTCTTTTTTCTTCTTTTTCTGATGAGTCATCTCCCTAGACTTGCATTTTAAAGAGATAGATAGTTATCAGATTCCAGAGAAGACATGGTAGAACATTTATATGTCAAAGACACAGAGCTGAGACGTCAGGTTTAGATACTATAATTTGCCTAACTTGTGCCTGGAGTATTATTGGTTTTTCTATTATGAACTTATGCACTTGATAATTTTTTTCATAAAAATTATATGTACAACTCCATTCAAAAGCAGTTTTTGGTGGTTTTTTTTTTTTTTTTGAGACAGAGTTTTGCTCTTTTCACCCAGGCTGGAGGGCAATGGTGTGAATTTGGCTCACAGCAACCTAGCAACCTTTGCCTCCCAGGTTCAGGTGATTCTCTTGCCTCAGCCTCTCGAGTGGTTAGGACTACAAGCATGCACCACCATGCCTGGCTAATTTTGTGTTTTTAGTAGAAACATGGTTTTGCCATGTTGACCAGGCTGGTCTTGAACTCCTGACCTGAGGTAATCTGCCCACCTTGGCCTCCCAAAGTGCTGGGTATGGGCAAGAGCCACCATACCTGGCCTCAAAAGCAGTTTTTAAAAGCAAACACAATATAACACCAAAGTTGAAAAATCTATGCTCACCCAAGGATGCCAGGTTTAATAAATTATTTATAGAATACTGCATCAAAAATAAGACAATAACCCAAAATATACCATTAAAGATGTATCCACTCCTACAACTAGAGATAATTAATCTATCTAGTAGCAAATGATACTTCAATCAGTTTCAGCATGTCTGAAATCTTTAAGGACAAAAGTGATAAAACATGACTTCATTCTTCATTAGACTCTTAGAACACTTGAAGGAAAATAATTTCTGAAGCACGAAGAGGTAAAGAGGTGTAATCTTTCAAAAAGATATTCAGTGTTCAAAATCCAAGAGTGCAATATCAGGCTGGGTACAGTGGCTTATGCCTGTAATCCCAGCACTTTGGGAGGCCATGGTGGGTGGATCACCTGAGGTCAGGAGTTCGAGACCAGCCTGGACAACAAGGTGAAACTCTGACTGTACTAAAAATACAAAAATTAGCCAGGCATGGTGGTATGCACCTGTAGTCCTAGCTACTTGGGGGGCTGAGACAGGAGACTCGCTTGAACCTGGGAGGTGGAGGGTGCAGTGAACCAAGATCATGCCACCTCATTCCAGCATCAGTAACAGAATGAGATTCCATCTCAAAAAAAGAAAAGAGTGTAATATCGGTATACACAGATAATATACTGAATGAAACAAATAGAATAATTTGAAGAGGTATCTTGATGAACAAGGAGTCATTAGAAAGGTTGTATTCATGTCTTTGAAGGAAATTGCAATGTGAGAAATTAATACTTTGACTACTATACTAAAAGTTTATTGCTAACATGTATTGAGTTATTAACGTGTGTTAGGCAGAGTACCATATAATTTACAAGTGTTATCTCATTTATTGTAGGTAAAATGTAATTTCGAACTCTGGGAGTATAAATGAAATAGATAGAATAAAATTCTATTTAAATGGCCATCAGTAAATCGGTATCTAGGAACAGGGTGATACAGTGCCCAAGTTTTCTATTCTTACTAAATGTTGTGTTTCATTTTCAAGGTTTTCTTGGATATTGCTCTTTTTTGGTGATTTTGATTTTTTTTATTTTAAAAAACTAATAAATTAACTCTACTTGGTACTGACTCGGGTTTTATAGAAGAAAAAGTAATTAAATTATGTATATTTACCTTTACCTCATTTTTTCTCTTTTAAATTTACTTTAACTGACATATAATAAATGTACATGTTATGGGGTACAGAGTGATAAATTGATATATTTATGCAATGCATAAAGATCAAGTCAGAGTCATTATCATATCCATTATCTAAATCATGTATTATTTCTTTGCAGTGAGAATATTCAAAATCTTTTATTTTAGTTATTTGAAAACACACAATAAATTCCCGTTAACTACAGTCACCCAACAGTGCTGTAGAGAACTAGAACTTCTTCCTTCTCTCCAGCTGTAATTTTGTATGTATTAACCACATTTTTCTTATACTCTTCTTTCTCCTACTCTTTCCAGGATATGGTAACCAAAACTCTACTATCTACTTCTATGAGATTAAAAATTTTAGCTTCCATACATAAGTGAGAACACGTAGTTATGTGGTGTTTATGTTTCTATGCCAGGCTTATTTTACCTAACATAATGCCCTCCACTTGCATTCTTGTTGCCACAAATAACAGGATTTTGTTCTTTATTATGACTAAATAGTATTCCACTATATATGTATGTCACATTTCTTTATCCATTCATCTGTTGATGGACACTTTTGTTGATTCCATATCTTGGCTATTGTGAATAGTGCTGTAATAAACATGGGGGTGCAGGTAAGTCTTTGATATACTGATTTTCTTTCCTTTGGATATATACTGAAAACCATATGATTAAATTAATAAACACAATAAAAGCGTTTGGCAAAATTAAATATTCTTACATAACAAAAAACCTCTCAACAATTTAGTATAGAAAATATATGCCTTAACACAGAAGGACATAAAGGACAAATCTATAACTAAGATCATACTGAGTGTGGAAAAGGAGAAAGATTTTACTGTGAACAAGAAAAAGATTTTACTGGAACAAGAAAAGGATGCCTATTCTCACGAATCATATTTCACATAGTGAAAGTCTTAGCCAGGACAATTAGGTGAGAGAAAGAAATAAAGGACATCTGAATTGGAAAGGAGACAGTCAAATTGTCCCTGTTTAAAGACAATGTGATCTTATACACGGAAAAAAATAAGACTCTACGAAAAGCTTCTTAGGGTGATACATGAAATTAATAAAGTTGCAGGATATAAATCAACATACAAAAATCAGTAGCATTTCTATATATTGATAGTAAACTAGCTGAAACAAGAAATTAAGAAAGCAATTCCTTTTACAATAGCTACAAAAATGTACTTAGAAATAAATTTAAGCAAGGAAGTAAAAGATTTCGACAACAAAAATGACAAATATTAATGAAAGAAATTTACAAATTTGGTACAATCACTAGCTTGTATTTTTAAAAGCACCTTTGTTGCATATATTTAAGATACTCAATGACAATGCCTGGATTTAAGTTTGAGGTATTATTATATCTATTTTATACTGGGCACAATATAATGTTATCAGAGGTAACGGTTTTGATTGGTCCTAGGTCATACAGTAATATATACATTGTGATTTATAGACATGCTATCTTTTAATACTCAGGCATTTAGAAAGTTCATTTAGACAAAGTTATAAAAACTTGCCTTCCTTTCCGCCTATATCACCTAAAATTCCTAATTTAAGAGGTAATAACATTTTTTATTTGATATACAATTTATCAACACAATAAAAATCTAGCAATTATCATATGCAGAGTGTGAAAATCTCATCAGATTAAGGAACATAAAGACATCTTTTTCATATTTCGAATGTAAAACTGTTTTGGAAACTGTTATTTTTAGAAACAGTTAAAAACATTTTTTCATTAGTTTTTCATGTAAAATTGTGACAACCAGCATGAAATAACTGTCATCACAGAAGCATGGTATATTTGATTCCAAAACATATTCTTTGTAAGTTTTAATATATTTATGTATTATTTATACTTAGATTGTAACCCATAATGTACAGATATTATTTTTCCTTCAACCCTTAAGAATATTCTTAAATAATAAAATTAAAATTAATGAATTATAATTTTTGTTGCTTGGGAAAAAGAATAGACACACACGTGACAGTGCATCACTTCACCCCATCATTTCATCTCATCATTTTATCTCATTTCATCTCATCCCATCTCATCTCATTTCACATCATCTCATCATTTCATCAAATCTCATCTCATCTCATTTCCATTTCATTTTCATTATTTCATTTCATCATTTCATTTCACTATTTCATTTCATCTAATTTCATTTATTTCATTATGTCATTTCATATAATCTCATTTCATTTCATCTCATATTTTTGATATCATTTTTCACATCATTTTTCATCTCATTTCATCTCAATTCATCTCATTTCATCTCCTCATCTCATCATTTCCTCCTTTCATTACAACATTTCATCTCATTTCTTCTCATCTCATTTCAATTTCATTATTTCATCTCATTTCATTATTTCACCTAATTTCATTATTTCATCTCATCTCATCTCAGTTCATCTCATCTCATTTCATCTCAGCATTTCATCTCATCATTTTTCATCTCATCATTTTTCATCTCATCATTTAATCTCATTTCATTTCATTTCGTCTCATCATTTCATCTCATCATTTCATGTCACATCTATTCATTTCATCATTTCATTTCAACATTTCATCATTTCATCTCATTTCATCTCATCTTTCAATTTCAATATCATTTCATCATTTCTTTTCATTTCATCTCATTTCATTATTTCATTTCATTTCAATTCATCTCATCATTTCATCTCATCATTTTTCATCTCATCATTTTTCATCTCATCATCTCATCTCATCATTTCATCTCATTTCTTCTCATCATTTCATCTCATCATTTTATCTCATTTCATCTCATCTCATTTCAATTTCATTATTTCGTTTCATTTCACTTCATTTCATTTCATCTCATTTTATCTCATCTCATTTCATCTCATCATTTCTTCTCGTCTCATCATTTCTTCATTTCATCTCATTTCATCTCATTTCATCTCATCTCACCTCATCTCATCATTTCATCTCATCCTTTCATTTCATCTCGTTTCATCTCCTCATTTCATCTCATCTCACCTCAGCATTTCATCATTTCATCTCATCTCACCTCAGCATTTCATCATTTCATCTCATCATTTCTTATTTCATCTCATTTTACCTCATTTCATCTCATATCTCAATTCAATTTCCTTTCATTATTTCATCTCATTTCATCTCATCATTTCCTCTCATCATTACATCTCATCTCATCATTTCATCTCATCATTGCATCTCATCATTTCATCTCATTTCATCTCATCATTGCATCTCATCATTTCATCTCATTTCATCTCATCATTCATCTCGTCATTTCATCTCATCTCATCATTTCCATTTCATTATTTCATTTCATCATTTAATTTCATCATCTCATTTAATTTCACCTCATTTCATTATTTCATTTTTTTCATTTCATTATGTCATTTCATTTCATCTCATTACATTTCATCTAATTTCATTTCATCTCATTTCATCTCATTTCATCTCATCTTTTCATCTCATCATTTCATCTTATCATCTCATCAACTCTTTTCATCTTATCTCATCATTTCATCATTTCATCTCATCACTTCATCTCAACTCGTATCTTCTCATCTCAATTTCATTTCATTATTTCATTTCATTATTTCATATCATCTCATCATTTCATCTCATCTCATCATTTTATCATTTTATTTCATCATCTCATCATTTCATCTCATCTCATTTCAATTTTATTTATTTATTTCAATTTCATTTCATTATTTCATTTCATTTCATCTCATCAGTTCATCTCATCATTTCATCTCATCATCTCATCTCATCATTTCATCTCATCATTCATCTCACCATTTCATATCATTTTATCTCATCTCATCATCTCATCTCATTTCATCTCATCTCATTTCATCTCATGTCATTTCATCATTACATTTCATCTCATTTTATGTCATCATTTCATGTCATCATTTCATCACATCTCATCTCATCATTTCATCTCATCGTTTCATCATTTCATCTCATTTCAACTCATTGCATCTCATCTCATTTCCATTTCATTATTCCATTTCATCACTTCATTTCATTATGTCATTTCATCTCATCATATTTCATCTCATTTCATCTCATCTCATTTCATTTCATCTCATTTTATCTCATCTCATTTCATCTCATCATTTCTTCTCATCTCATCATTTCCATTTCATTTTCATTTCATTATTTCATCATTTCATTATTTCATTTCATTATGCCATTTCATTTCATCTCATTACATTTCATTTCATCTCATCATTTCATCCATCATTTCATTTCATTTCATCATTTCATCTCATGATTTCATCTCATCTCATCATCTCATTTCATCTCATTATTTTCTCTCATTTCATCTCATCTCATTTCATCATTTCATTTCATCATTACATCTCATCATTTCAACTCATCTCATTTCAATTTCATTTCAATTTCATTACATTTCATAATTTCATTTCATTATTTCATTTCATTTCATTTCATCTCATTTCATTATTTCATTTCATTTCATCTCATTTTTCATCTCATCATTTTTCATCTGATTTCATCTCATCATGTCATCTCATCGTTCATCTCATTTCATCTCATTATTTCATCTCCTCATCTAATTTCAATTTCATTATTTCATATCATTTTATTATTTCACTTCATTTTATCTCATCATTTCATCTCGTTTCATCTCATCATCTATCATCTCATCATTTCATCTCATTTAATCTCATCTCATCTCCTTTCAATTTCTTTTCAACTTTGTCATTTCATCTCATCATTTCATCTCATCATTTCTACTCACCATTTCATCTCAAAATTTCATCTCATCATCTCATCTCATCATTTTGTCATTTCATCTCATCATTTCCTCTCATCTCAATTCATCTTATCATTTCATCTAAGTGAAATGACGTAATGGAATCATGAAATGAAATGGATAGGATGCCCTCAGTGATGTTAAATTTAAAAATTGTTTCTTTTCATGCATGCAGTTTTATATTTATATGTATTTATATTTACTTATATTTCTTTTTACTTATTTTTATTTATATTTTTACTTATTTCTTTATTCATAGACAAGGTCCTGTTCTGTGGCCTAGGCTGGAATGCAGTGGTGCATTCACAGTTCACTGCAGCCTTGAGAAAACCTCCCACATTAGCCTCCTAGGTAGCTGGGACCCCAGGTGCGCACCACCACACCTGGTTAATATTTTATTATTTGTAGAGATGGAGTCTTGCTATTCTGCCCAGGCTGGTCTCAAACTCCTAGGCTCAAGCAATCCTCCTGCATTGGCAACCCAAAATGCTGGGATGAAAGATATGAGCCACAGTGCCCAACCTATTTATTTATACATTTATTTATTTAATAAGGACAAGGTCTCACTATGTTGCCCAGGCTGGTCAACTCCTGGACTCAAATGATTCTCCAAACTTGGCCTCTCAAAATGTTGGGATTACAGGTATGAGCCACCACACCTGGCCTAAAAATAGTATTATATTTTTGTATCATATAATTTTCAATTAGGTAATGTGAATATTCTGTACAGGAAATATGCCCTTAATTACATAGGAATAAACATTTGTTACACTGAGAAAAATCTAATAGAGCTAAAAATAAAAATTAATTTGGAAAGGTCATTAGATACTGATACATTCTGACGTTTATACATTCTTTCATATATTCATATATTCTTTTAACAGTATCAATGGTTTGGAGTTATGTGTACAAAACCATGACCTATATGTAATACAACTAATAACAGGCACTTACAATTCAAGGCATATTATATACAAAGATTTAACTTCTTATCAAAATATTTTGTTTTTTTTCTTTCTGTTTTGGCAGATACTATGAACACAACATTCAACTCACGGACACCATGGAGCCCTTACTAAGCATAAAGTACTGTGAAAGGCCAGGGCTAGGACAGAACTAAGACAGGGCCAGGGATAGGACAGAACAGGGGCAGGGTCATGGCCAGAGAAAAACCAGGGGCAGGGTCACAGCCAGGGACATGAGAGGACCAAGGCCAGGGCAAGAAGCAGGGAAGAACCAGGGCCAGGGCAGGGACATGGCAGGGCCAGGGCCATGGCAGGATCAGAGTCAGCAGAAGGCCAGGGCAGGGCTAGGGTAGCACAGGGCCAAGGCAGGGCAGGGTCAGTGTAGAGCAAGGAATGGACCAGGGTATGGCAGGGCAGGGACACGGAGGTCCAGGGCCAGAGTCAGGTCCAGGACATGGACAGAACAGGGCCAGAAACATGGCAGGACCAGAAAGGGGACAGGGCAAGGGCAAGGCCAGAGAAGGACCATGGACAAAACACGGCCAGGGAGGGTCCAGGGCAAGGGCAAGGCCAGGGAAGAACCAGAGCCACAGCAGGCCAAAGGCAGGGCCAAGGCAGGGCAAGGCCAGGGTAGGGTGGGGCCAGTGTAGGGTGAGGGTAGGGCCAGGGTGAGTTGAGGGCCAGGGCAGGACTAAGATAGCACAGGGCCAAGGCAGGGCCAGGGCAGGGCCAAAAGGAGGGGCCAGGGCCAAGCATGGCCAGTGTCAGACCTGGGCATTGTCAGGGCCAGGGTCAGGGTCAAGGCTTGGCCAGGGACAGGGCCAGAGCAAGGGCAGGGCCAGGGAGAAAGCAGAACCAGAGAGGATCCAGAGCAAGGCCAGGGTCAGGGCAGAACCAGGACCAGGATAAGGCAAAGCCAAGGCCAGGGCAGGGCAAGGCCAGGGCAGGGCAAGACCACAGAAGGGCAAGGCCAGGGTAGAAAATGCCAGTGTAAGGCCAGGCCAGGGTAGGAGAAGGCCATGGTAGGGCCAAGGCCAAGGCAGGGCAGGGCTAGGGTAGCACAGGGCATGGTGAAAAACAGGGCAGGGCCATAGCAGTGGCAGGACTAGCAACAGGGCTAGGGCAAGCGCTGGACCAGAGCATGGTGGGGACAATACAGGGCCAGGACAGATGATGGCAAGGCAGGTCCAGGGCCATTTCATGGACTCAGTAGGCCTGGGGTCAGGCCAGGGCAGGGCAAAGGCAAGACCAGGGAGAAGGCAGGGCCAGGGCCAAGGCAGTGCCAGGGCAGGGCAGGATCAGTGCAGGGCCAACGCAGGGTGAGGGCAAGGCCAGGGCATGGAAGGGCAGGGCAGGACCAAGGAAGGGCCAGGAGAGGGCCACGGCAGGGTCACGGCCAGAACAAGGGTATGGCTGGGGTCAGGAATATGGTAGGACGAGGGCTGGGCCCAGGCTGGGACACGCAGGGCAGAGCATGGCCTGTGCAATGCACGGCCAGAGCCAGGCCATAGAGATGGGAGGGCAACACCAAGGCAGAGTCAGGGTAGACCCAGGGCTGAGCAGAGTCAGGGAAGGTCCAGAGTAGAGGCAGAGCTAGGGCCCAAGCAGAGCCATGGTAGCACCAGGGCAGAGGAGGGCAGGGCAATGCAGGACTGGGCCATGGCAGTGCCTGGTCAACTCCGGGGCAGGTCCAGAAGCAGGACAGGGCCAGGGCCAATGCTCAGGCCAGGGACAGGGCATGACAGGAAGTGCCAGAGCAGGGCTGGGCCAATGTTGGGGCAGGGTAAATCAGACCAGGACACCTCCAAGTCCAGCTCTGGTCCTGCCTTGGCCCTGGCCCCTTCCTGGACTGACCTTGTCCCTGGCCCTGCCCTATCCATGCCCTGTGTGTTTGACCAGTGTTTTATAACCGGAATCCTACAAGAAACTTAAATTAGTTCTTTTTGTGCATTTTTAGTAGAGATGGGGTTTCACAATGTTGCCCAGGCTGGTTCCAAACTCCTGAGCTCAAGCCATCTGCCTGCCTTGGCCTCCCAAAGTGCTGGGATTACAGGAGTAATCTGGCCAAGTATTTAACTTCTTTATGCCTGTTTCCTACATTTGGAAAATGGGGATGCTTTAAGTACCTAGCACATAAAATTATTGTGAGAATCAATGCCTCACATATTTATATATTGACAAAATTATACTCATAGAACACTACTGGAAGCAAAGATAGTATCAGTTAAAATTTAGTGATTACTGCAAATATTATTACTATTACAAATAATATAGTATAGACATTACTACTACTATAGTTATCTTAAAAATCTAAAATAAAAATTTTATGTAATAGCATAATGTAATCTCTCCTGCTCTGCCCTGGCTCAGCCCTAGTGCCAGCTCTGCCCCTAGTCCTACTACATCCCTGGCCCTGACCCTTCCCTTGTCCAGCCGCTGCCCTGGCCCTTCCCATCTTCAGGCCTTACCATGGCCCTACCCTGGTCCTGACCCTGCCCTGGCCTGGTCCTGACCCTGGCCCTACTCCACAGAAGGGGTATGGCAGAGCCAGGGAAGGGCCAGGGCAAATAAGGGACAGGACACATCCAAATCCAGGAAAGGGCCAGGGCCATGACAGAGCCAGGGCGAGTCCTTGGCAGGGCCAGGTTCCAGGCCAGGGCGAGGAAAGGGTCATGGCAGGGTCACTGTATGGCTAAGGTCCAGGCCAAAGCCAAGGCAGTGGCAGGGTCAGGTCTGCATAAGGGCAGGACCAGAGCCAGTGATATGGCAGGGCCAGGGCCAGGGCCAGGGCTGTGCCAGGACAGAACAAGAGCAGAGCAGGGCAGGACCAGAGCCAGGCCATAGAAAGAGTAGGGCAAATGCCAAGGCAAGACCAGGGTAGTGCCAGGGCTGAGGCAAGGTCAGGGAAGGTCCAGGGCTGAGTCAAAGCTAGAACCAAGACACGGGCAAAGGCCGGGGCAGATCGAGGGCACAAGCAGGGCAGGCTAGGGCAGGGCAATGGCAAGACCAGGCCATGGCAGGGCCAGCCCAGGATAGAACAGGGCACAGGCAGGGCAGGGCCAGGGCCATGGCTGGGGCAGGACAAGGACCAGGACCGGGGTCCAGGCCAGGGCAAGGGTATGGCCAGGGCAGAGGTAGGGCCAGAGCCAGGGTGTGGGCAGGACCAAGGCAGGTCTATTGCAGGGCCAGGGTTCAGACCAGGGCCAGAGCAGGGCTGGGACAGGGCCAGGGCCAGAACCAGGAAAGGGCAATGTCAGGACAAGGGCCATGGCAGGACCAGCAACGGGGCTGGGGCCAGGACAGGGAGAGGGACAGGGTCAGGGCTAGGGCCAGAATAGCATGCCAGGGTAGAGACAGGCCAAATTAGGGCCAGGACAGGGTCAGGACCAGGGCTGGGCCAGGGTATGGCCTTAAGTAGCGAATGGCCAGGGCCAGGGTCCATGCCAGTGCCAGCTCCGGTCCAGGGCAGAGGCAGGGCCATGGCCAGATCTAGGACAAGGCTGGGGCAGGGCCAAGGTCTGGGTCAGGGTCAGCAGAAGACCAGGAGAGAGCCAGGGGAGGGACAGGGCCATGGTAAGACCAGGTTAAATCATGTACAAGACACCTGCAAATCCACTTCAGGGCCAGGGTCAGGGCAGGGCCAGTTCAGGGCCAGGGCCAAGAAAGGGCCAGGGTCAGGGCTGCCAGGGTCATTGGCAGGGCCAGGGCCATGGCAGAACCAGGGTCAGGAGCAGGGGTCAATGCCAGGCCAAGGCCACACATAGGACCAGGTCTGTGCTAGGGCCAGTTTGAGGGCCAAGGCAGGGTCAGGGCAGGGCCAAAGGGAGGGCAGGGCCAGGGCAGGGTGGAGCAGGCCCAGGGTAGCACAGGGTTAAGGTAGGGCATGACCAACCAGGGCAGGTCTATGGCTGGGGCCGGGGCAGGGCCAGAGCCAGGGCACAGCCAAGGCAGTGGCAGCTCCTGGACAGGGCCAGGGTTAGGACCACAGACATGTCCAAGGCCAGTGCCAGGGCAAGGGCAAGGGCAGGGGCAGGGCCAGGGTCATCTGAGAATTAGGGACAAAGCCAGGCCCAGAGCTGGGCCAGGACAGGTACCTGGCAGGGCTAGGGTCTGAGACAGGGCCATGGCAGGACCAGGGCCACAACCAGGTCTGTGCTATGGCCAGGTCCAACACAGTGCCCAGGTAAGGCTAGGGTGAAGGCCAAGGTAGGGCCAGGGCAGGGTCAAAGCCAGGCTAGGGCCAAGGCAGGGCCAGGGCCAGCAAAGCAAGGCCAGGAAAGCATAGGGCCAGGGCAGGGCAGGGCCAGGCCAGTGCCAAGACCTGGGTAGGGCCAGGGCCAGGGCCATGGCCATGGCCTGGGCAGGAGCAGGTTCGGGGCAGGAGCAAAACAATGGCAAGGACAGTGCAGGTTCTTGGCACAGCCAGGGTCCAGGACAGTGTCAAGGCAGGGCCAAGGCAGGGTCAGGGCCACGGTAAGACCAGCAACAGGGCTGGGGCTAGGCCAGTGACAGGACCAGAGTCAGGGCAAGGGCCAGAGCAGTGCAAGGCCAGGGTAGGGCCAGGCATTTCAGGGTCAGGGCCAGGGGAGAGCCAGGGCAAGGTCTCAAGCAGGGAAGGGCCAGGGCCAGGACAGGTCCAGGGCAGGGCCATGACAGGGCCAGGGGCTGCGTTAGGGCAAGGGCAGAGCCAGGGCAAGGTAAGGGTCAGGGCCAAGGCCAGGGTAGGGACAGGGCAAGAAATATGGCAGGACCAGGGGCAATGCCAAGGCCAAGGCTGGGCCAGGGCTGAATCAGGGCAGGGCAGGGCAGGGCATGGTATGGCCAGGGCAGGGCAGGGCATGGTATGGCCAGTGAAGGACAGGACAAGAGCCGGTCCACAGAGAGAGCAGGGCTGATGCCAAGAAAGAGCCAGGCTAGTGCTGAGGCTGAGGCAGTGTCAGAGCATGTCAAGGGCGGGGCAGGGCCGGGGCCAGGGCCAGAACTGAGCCAGGGCACAGCCAAGGCAGGGTAGGGCAGGGAAATAGCATGGCCAGGTCAGTACTGGGACAGGACAGAGCAGGGCAAGGCAATGGTAGTGGCAGGGCAGGGACAGGCCAATGCAGAGCCATGTTACGCCAGTGCCAGGACACCTCCAAGTCCACTTCAGGGCCAGGGCTATGGCAGGACAAAGACCAGGGCCAGGATCAGGGCCAGGTCTGTGCTAGGGCCAGCTCCAGAGCAGGGTCTAGTGAAGACTAGGGTGAGGGCCAAGGTAAGGCCAGGGCAGGGTCAAAGGCAGAGTAGGGCCAGGGCAGGGTGATGACACATCCAGAGCGCAGCAGGGCAGGGTGATGGCAAGACCAGGGGCAGACCACTGCCAGCTCAGGGCCAGGGAAAGTCCAGTGCAGAGCCAGGAAAGGGTCTGGGTCTGGGTCAGGGCCAGGAACAAGACAGAGCAAGGCCAGGGCCATGACAGAGTCAGGGCAGGTCCTTGACAGGACCAGGTTCCAGGCCAGGGCCAGGGCAGCAGCAGGGGCAGGGCCTGGATAAGGGCAGGGCCAGGGATATGGCAGGACCAGGGCTAGGGCCAGGGCCAGGCCATAGTGAGGGCAGGGCAAAAGCCAAGGCAGGGTCAGGGCAGGTCCAGGGCAGGTCCAGGGAGCGGCCAGCACCAAGCGGGGCCAAGGCACAACCAGCACAGGGTAAGGCAGGGCAATGGCACCACTGGGCCATGATGGGGCAAGGTCAGTGCCAGGAGAGGGCAGAACAGGCAGGCCCATGGTGGGGCCAGGGCAGGGATGGCCCAAAGCAGGGCCAGGACATGTCCAAGGCCAGGTCAGGGCCAGAACAAGAGCAGGAACATGACCATTGGCAGGGCCAGTGCCATGACACGATCAGGGTCAGGACAAGAGGCAGGGCCAGAGCCAGGGCCAGAGCCAAGGTCAGGCCAGTGCAGGTTCAGGGCAGGGCCAGTGCCAGGGCAAGACCAGGGCAGGGACAGGGTAGCACAGGGCCAAGACAGGGTCAGGATGGGACCAGAGCAGGACAGGGCCGAGAGTCCAAGTAGCAGTAGGGCAGGTACAGGGCAAGGCAGGGCAGTACAGGGCCAGATCCACGCAGGCGCAGGGCAAAGCCAGGCCCATTGCCAATGCACCAGCCCTCCCTACAAGGCTCCTACCACCTGGCCACTGCTGCAGCCCGTCCATCGCTGTAAGCCTGACCCCCAACCCTGGCTGCAGCAGTCTGCCCTCCTAGCACGGCCGCTGTCCTACCGCTCTGGCACACTGCAGTCTCCGTCACTGCTGCCCACCCGCAGCGAGGCGAGCCATGGTGTTGCAGGCTCTAGGTGTCTCCTCCTCCTCCTGGCATGGACCAGCTGGATGGGCAAAGCCAGAAAAGCCTAGAGAAAGATGTGAGGGGTGGAAGGGTTAGAGCCTCAACTTGTCATGCCGGCCACTGGGTGGCAGGGGCCAGTTTCAGCAAAGGCACTCACACCCACCCTCCAAAGTCCAGCCTCTCCTTTTGGCCCAAGCTAGCCGGGAACTGGGGTCTGGGGTGGGTGCTGGAGACACCACAGCACCCAGCTCCCCACTCCACAGGAACCATTGGGCCCACTGGGGCTGCACTCCTCAGGGAGCAGGAGAAGTAGAAAAATTCAGACCCAGCCAGCCCTCCGCCCCCAGGTGCCAATTCCTGTTCCGGACGCCTCCACACACAGGGCCCTGTCCCCCGTGGTGTCCCCAGGGGTGCCTGGCAGCCTCTGAGGCACAGACCCAGAGTGCACAGGCCCAGGAACCACAGTGGGTGTGGGGGCTCTGCCATGCTCAGGTTTCCCATGCAAACGCTGCGTGCCCTGCCGCACTCCAGTATGACCAAGTGTGGGTCGCCCTCTGGAGTGTGGAGTCAGGGAGAGGAGAACCACTCCTTCCTTGGATGCCAACTCTGTTGACTGCCACCAGCAGTGCAGCCCCTTATAGCACCGAACTCACTCCCGCTCCACGGCTAGTCCTGCCCTCAATAGCGCCCCCCTCCTCTGTCCCCCAATGCCGCCAGTAGCGTATACCCGACAGTGCCCTAACCTGTCCTCCTCCATGGGCATTGCAGCCCCAGAAAGCACCCATAACCCACCCTCCCTGTCATGGGCAGTGCAGCCCTGTGGAGTGCTACCAACCAGTACCCCTAATGCAGGCAACGACACCCTGGATAGCGCCCCCAACCCACCCCACACTGCGAAAGGTGCAGCCCTGGATAGCACCTGTCCTACCACTCTGGTCGTCCTGCAGTCTCTGTCACCGCCACCACCAACCACAGTGAGGCAAGCCAGTGGGCCACAGGCTCTAGGACCCAGCAGCCAGGCACGGAGCAGCTCTCGCTGATGGCTGGCTCCTACCACTCTGACCACGCTGCTGTCTGTCTCCGTGGCCATCTTCTTTCACTACAAAGGAATAAAACTAGGTATCAATAAGAAAAGTAATTTTGGAAACAATACAATCACATGGAAGTTAAACACTACCCTCCTGAATAAATGACTAGCGGGTCAATGAAGATACTAAGACAGAAATTCAAAAATTTCATGAAACAAAGGGTAATGAAAACACAGTATACCAAAACTTGTTATGCAGAAAGCAGTACAAAGGCAGAGAGTTACAGCTGTAAGTGCCTACCATCCAAACAAAAGAAAAACTTCAAATAAACAATACATCTTAAAGAATTAGTAAAGAACAAACTAAACCGAAAATAAGAATATGAATAAGATCATAGCACAAACAAAATTGAAATAAAAAACACACAATATTAAACAAAAAGTTGGTTTTCTGGAAAGCTAAACAAAATTGACAAACTTTTAACCAGCCTAAGAAAAGAGACAAGATTCAAATAAATAAAATCAACAGATTAAAAAAGGAGACATTACAACTAATACTTCAGAAATTCAAAGGATCATAACTGGCTATTATATGCCAATAAATTGGAAAGCCTAGTAGAAATTGGCAAATTCCTAGATGCCTACAACCTACTTAGGTTAAACAACGAAAACATCCAAGACCAGAACAGATTGGTAACAAGTAATGAGATTGAAGCCATCAGAAAAAGTCTCCGGTAAAGAAAAGCCCAGGAACTGATGTCTTCACTGCTGATGGCTTCACACCAAACAATTTAAAGACCTAGTACGAATCCTACTCAAACTATTTTGAAAAACAGGAGGGAATACTTCCAAACTTATTCTATGAGACCATTATTACTGTGATACCAAAATCAGACAACAGCATCAAAGAAGGAAACTACAGGCCAGGATCTCTAATATTGATGCAAAAATCCTCAAGAAAATACCAGTGAATCAAATTCAGTAATACATTAAAAAGATAATTCATCATGATCAAGTGGGATGTATCCCTGGGATGCAAGGGTCACTCAACATACAATGTGATACATCATAACAACCAAATAAACGACAAAAACAGTATCATCACGTCAACTGAAACCGAAAAAGCATTTGATGAAATTCAACATCCCTTCATGCTATAAATCCTCAAAGAAACGGGCACAGAAGAAACATACCGCAACATAATAAAAACTACAGGAAAGACACTCACAGCTAGAACCATATGGAATGGGGAAAAATGGAAAGCTTTTCCTCTAAGATCTGGAACGTGATAAGGATGCCCCCTGTCACCACTGTTGTTTAACATAGTACCAGAAATCCTAGCTAAAGCAATCGGTGCAGCCCCTGATATGGCCCCCAACCCACCCTGCCCCCTACCACCAGCAGTGTCACCCCCCCAATAGCACACCCAACATACCCAAACTGCCCCGCCTCCCCATACCATGGGCATTACAGTACCCCATAGCGCCCTCAACCCGAAACCACCACCCCCCGCCCACAGCCGCACAGTGCAGCCCCGGATAGCATACTTAGCCCACCTCACTATTGCCAGCAATAACAGTCTGGGATAGTGCCCCCACCGACTCCCCACCAAAGGCAGTGCAGCCCCGGTTTGGGCCCCCAAACCATCCCCCCCCCCCCGTGCAGGCAGCACAGCCCCAGATAGCACACCCAACCAGCCACCCAAGACGGGCAGTGATGTCTGAGATAGGGCTCCCAACCCATCCCAGGCCACCCACAGTGCAGCCTGGATAGCGCACTTACCCCGACGCCTTTCTACGCTCTGGCTGGCTGCAGTGTCCATCGCTGCCACCAACCACAAAAAGGGCTGCAAACAGGAAGGATTTTATTCACCGTCCATGCGGCCCCGAGTTGTCCCAAAGCGAGGCAGTGCCCCCAAGGTCTGTGCAGAGCAGAACGCAGCTCCGCCCTCACGGTGCCACCGGACCGCCCGCCCGGGTCTGTGCTGAGGAGAACATTGCTCTGCCTTCGCTGTATCTCCAAAGTCTGTGCAGAGGAGAACTCAGCTCCGCACTCACAATGCTCTCCGGGTCTGTGCTGAGGAGAACGCAGCTCCGCCCTAGCAAAGGCACACAGCCCTGGCGCCGGCGTGGCGGAGAAGCGGACAGCGGCGGCACGGCGGAGAGGCGGATGGTGGCGGAGAGGCGGTCAGCAGCGGCGCGGCGGAGAGGCGGACAGCGGCGGAGAGGCGGTCAGCGGCGGCGCGGCGGAGAGTCGGATGGCGGTGGCGCGGCGGAGAGGCGGTCAGCGGCGGCGCGGCGGAGGGGCGGACAGCGGCAGAGAGGCGGTCAGCGGCGGCGCGGCGGAGGGGCGGACAGCGGCGGAGAGGCGGTCAGCGGCGGCGCGGCGGAGAGTCGGATGGCGGTGGCGCGGCGGAGAGGCGGCCAGCGATGGTGCGGCGGAGAGGCGGACAGCGGCGGAGAGGCGGTCAGCGGCGGCGCGGCAGACAGCGGCGGAGAGGCGGTCAGCGGCGGAGAGGCGGTCAGCGGCGGCGCGGCGGAGAGGCGGTCAGCGGCGGCGCGGCGGAGAGGCGGACAGGGGCGGCGCGGCGGAGAGACGGACAGTGGTGGAGAGGCGGACAGCGGCGGTGAGGCGTGCAGCGGCAGCGCAGGCGTGGAGAGGCGCTAGCGCCGGCGCTGGCACGGAGAGGCGCAGGCCCAGGCTCCACTCCCCAGCTGTGAAAGGGTAAGAACTGAGGGTGGCTGAGACTCGGGGTTGTTTAGGGCGGGGTGGGCTCTGGACCCAGCAGGCCCAGCACCCAGGTCAGGGCTCCAGGGGAGGCCAGGTGGGCGAAGGCCAAGAAGGGGCCGGGGCTGGTCAGGAAGGGCTCCTGGTGACCAGAGCACTTTGTGTGAGCCAGCGTGGGAGGAAGGTGGGCTGGATGAGCCAGGGAGGTGCCGGGAGGGGCCTTGGCAGAGGCGACCCCCTCCGTCAGCCCCCAGGCCACTGAACCCTGGGTAGCGAGAACCAACAGGGGAGGCTGCAGACAGAGCAGTGGAGGCTCCCCGGCTTTGGGGGCTCTGAGTAGAAGCATCTAGGGGGTCCCTCAAGAGGCCCCCAAACGCTTCCCCATGGTGAGAAAAGAAGGCGCAGAGAGGGGCACGGCGCTGGCGCCGGCGCAGAGGGGTGCACAGCGAGATTTGCTGTGATTTCTTTTATTGCCCCAAATGTACTTCATCTTGGTAGATTTCTATTGGCTTTAAAAATGTGTGTGTTTTGCTGTTGGGGAGTGGGGTGTTATACGGATGTCAGATTTTGCTGGTTGACTGTTCAGATCTTTTGTAAATCCTTGCTCCTTTTCTGCCTAGTTTCACTCTGTCACTTACACTAGAGTGCAGTGGCACGAACATGACTCACTGCAACTTTGACTTCCTAGGGTCAAGTACTTCCCCTGGCTTAACCCTCCTGAGTAGCTGGTACTATAGGTGTGTGCCGCCACACCTGGCTAAATTTAAAATTTTTCGGAGAGATGAGGCCTTGCTATGTTGCCCAGGCTCGAACTCCTGGCCTCAAGCTATCCTTTGTCTTTGCCTCCCAGAGTTCTGGGATTACAGGCATGAGCCACTGTGCCCGGCCTCTGCCTAGTTTTAACAGTTGCTAAGAGGAGGATGTTGAAGTAGATGTCTTCTTGGTGGGTCAATCCTTTTGTCATTAAGCAGTTGTTATGGTCACTTCCTTTTCACCCCATTGGTGAAGGAGGGGTCCCTGCCCTAAAGTGTAGGAGATGGCTGAACACGACACCTGGCGTGGATGGATGAGATTGACAGCAGTGTTTTAGTCACATATACCCACAGCTCAGAGGAGGACACTGCATGCCACACAGGGTCAGATGGGCACTGCACTCTGTAGTGGAGTGAGGGCTGCGGGCTGAGGAAGCAGGCGGGCTTGGTAGTAACAAGAGCACACAATGACCAATGGTTCCCGAGGGGGAATGCAATTGGCTTGTTTGAATAAATTCATGGGCTGGCAGACAGGTGAAGCGAAACTTCTTAGGCTGAGGTGCAACTGTTCTGGCTGATAAAAGAACTAGCCAGGTGGGGAGCCTTTCCTTTTGGGTGGTGGGGTAGGGGGTGTCTGGTAGAAATAGGAAAACCCACAGCTAGGCCTTTGGGGCCCTGTGAGGCTCAAAGATGTCAAGGCAGCATAGGAAATTTTAGATCTTAAAATTCAGCGAAGACCCTCTCCAGCTCTGGTAAACTATTTTGCTTGAAGTCTACTTCATGAGATATTAATATATTCACTCCTGCTTCCTTAAAAAATTAATGATTTCACAGGATATCTTTCTCCATTCTTTTACTTTACAACATATAAGAAATATTTTGTGTACTTTGATACTTTATGGAAAATATATATGTTTTTGTACTTTGATATTTTATGTACAATATATAATATATATTTTGTGTACTTTGATATTATATGTACAATTTATAATATATATTTTGTACTTTTTGATATTTTATGTAGAATATATAACATGTTTCTGTACTTTGATATATTATGTAAAATACATAATAGATACTTTGTGTACTTTGATATTTTATATACAATATATAATATATTTTGCAAAGTTTGATTTTTTATGCACAATATATGATATATATTTTGTTTACTTTCATATTTTATGTACAATATATGATATATATTTTGTGTAGTTTGATATTTTATGTACAATATATGATATAAAACTTGTGTACTTTGATATTTTATGTACAATATGTAATATATATTATTTGTGTACTTTGATATTTTATGTATGATATATAATATATATTTTCTGTACTTTGATATTTTAAGTACAGTATGTAATATATATTTTGTGTACTGTGATATTTTATGTACAATATATAATATATATTTTCTATATTTTGATAATTTCTGTAATATACTTAATAAATATTTTGTGTACTTTTTCATATTTTATGTACAATACATAGTATATATTGTGTGTATTTTGATATTTTAAGTACAATACATAATATATATTTTTTGTGCTTTGATATTTTATGTACAATATATAAGATATATTTTGTGTGCTTTGATGTTTTAAGTACAGTATATAAGAGATATTTTGTGTAATTTGGTATTTTATGTACAATACATAAGATATATTTTGTGTACTTGATATTTTATGTACAATATATAAGATATGTTTTGTGTACTTTGATATTTTATGTACAATATATAAGATATATTTTGTGTACTTTGATATTTTATGTACAATATATAAGATATATTTTGTGTATTTGATATTCTTTCTAGAATGTATAAGGTGTATTTTGTGTACTTTGATATTTTATGTACAACATATAAGAAATATTTTGTGTACTTTGATATTTTAACTAAAATATATATGTTTGTGTTCTTTGACTTTTATGTACAATATATAATATATATTTTGTGTACTTTGATATTATATGTACAATTTATAATATATATTGTGTACATTTGATATTTTATGTAGAATATATAATATATTTTCTGTAGTTTGATATGTACAATACATAATAGATACTTCGTGTACTTTGATATTTTATATAAAATTTATAATATATATTTTGTAGACTTTGATTTTTTGTGCACAATATATAATATATATTTTGTGTACTTTGATATTATATGTACAATATATAATATATATTTTGTGTACTTTGATATTTTATGTACAATATATATGTTCTGTGTAAATGATATTTTATTTACAACATAAAATATATAATTTGTGTACTTTGATATTTTATGTACAATATATGATGTATAATTTGTGTACTTTGATATTTTATGTAGAATACATAAGCTATATTTTGTGTACTTTGATATTTTATGTACAACGTATAAGTTACATTTTGTTTACCTTGATATTTTACATACAATATATAAGATATATTTTGTGTACTTTGATATTTTATGTACAATATATAAGATATATTTTCTGTATTTTGTTATTCATTGTACAATATATAAGATATATTTTGTGGACTTTGATAGATTATGTACAATATAAAAATATAATTTGTGTACAATGATATTTTATGTACAATATACAATATATATTTTGTGTACTTTCCGATATTTTATGATCAATATATAATATAAATTTTGTGTACTTTGATATTTTATGTAGAATATATAATATATATTTTGTGTACTTTTATATTTTATGTGCAATATATGACATATTTTGTGTACTTTGATATTATGTGTACAATATATAACATATATTTTATGTACTTTGATATTTTATATACAACATATAAGATATGTTTTGTGTACTTTTATATTTTATGTACATTATATAGTATATATTTTGTGTACTTTGATATTTTATATACAATATATAATGTATATTTTGTGTACTTTCTTATTTTATGTACAATACATAATATATGTTTTGTATACTTTTTGATATTTTATGTACAATATATGATATATTTTCTGTAATTTTATATTTTATGTACAATACATAATATATATATTTTATACCTTGATATTTTATGTACAATATATAATATATATTTTTAGTAGTTTGATATTTTATGTACAATATGTAATATATCTTTTGCATACTTTGAGATTTTATGTACAATATATAAGATATATTTTGTGTACTTTGTTATTTTATGTACAATATATAATATACATTTTGTGTACTTTGATATATTATGTACAATAAGTAATATATATTTTCTGAACTTAGATATTTTATGTACAATATATAACATATTTTGTGTACATTGGTATTTTATGTATAATATGTAATATATAATTTGTGTTTTTTGATATTTTATGTACAATATACAATTTATATTTTGTGTAATTTGATATATTACGTTCAACATATAATATATATTGTGTAGCTTGATGCTTTATGTACAATATATGATATATGTTTTGTGTACTTTGATATTTAATATACAATATATAAGATATATTTTCTGTATTTGATATTTTATGTACAGTATATAAGATATATTTTTTGTACTTTGATATTTTATGTTCAATATATAAGATATATTTTGTGTACTTTGATATTTTATGTACAATATATATTATAAGATTTGTGTAATTTGATATTTTATGTACAACATATAATATATGTTTTGTGTACTTTGATATTTTATGTACAATATATATTATATGTTTTGTGTACTTTAATATTTTTTGTACAATATATAATATATGATTTTTGTACTTTCATATTTTACGTACAATATATAATATATGTTTTGTGTACTTTGATATTTTATGTACAATGTATAATATATAATTTGTGTACTTTGATATTTTATGTACATTATATAATATATATTTTGTGTTCTTTGATGCTTTATGTACAATGTATAATATATATTTTGCGTAGTTTGATATTTTACGTACAATATATAAAATAAAACTTGTATACTTTGATATTTTATGTACAATATATAATACATAATTTGTGTACTTTGATATTTAATGTAAAATGTGTAATATATATTTTGTGTACTTCGATATTTTAAGTACAGTATGTTATATATATTGTGAATTTTGATATTTTATATACTATATAAGATATATATTTTGTGTACTTTGATACATTATTTAAAATACATAAAATATATTTTGTATATTGATATTTTACGTAAAATACAAAATACATATTTAGTGTACTTTGATATTTTATGTACAGTACATAAAATACATTTGTATACATTCATATTTTATGAATAATAAATGACATAGGTTTTCTGTATTTTGATATTTTATGTACAATACATAATATATATGTTGTGTGCTTTGATATTTTATGTACAATATATAATATATATTTTGTGTGCTTTAATATTTTTATTGCAATATATAAGATATATTTTTTGTAATTTGATATTTTATGTACAATATATAAGTTATATTTTGTGTACTTGATATTTTATGTACAATATATAAGATATATTGTGTGTACTTTGATATTTCATGTACAATACATAAGATATATTTTGTGTATTTTGTTATTTTATGTACATTATATAACACAGATTTTGAGTATGTGATATTTTAAGTAGAATATAAAAGATATATTTTGTGTACTTTGATATTTTATGTCCAACGTATAAGATATGTTTTGTGTACTTTGATTTTTATATACAATACGTAAGATATATTTTGTATATTTTCATATTTAATGTACCATATATAAGATATATTTTCTGTAATTTGATATTCTTTCTACAACATATAAGATATGTTTTGTGTACTTTGATATTTCTGTACAATATGAAAGCTATATATTATGTACTTTGATATTTTATATACAATATATAATATATATTTTGTGTACTTTTTGATAGTTTATGAACAATATATAATATGTATTTTGTGTACTTTGATATTTTATGTACAATACATAATATATTTTTTGTGTACTTTTTCATATTTTATGTACAATAGAAAATATACATTTTGTGTATTATGATATTTTATGTACAATACATAATATATATTTTTTGTGCTTGGTTATTTTATGTACAATATATACTATATATTTTGTGTACATTGATATTTTATGTACAATATATAAGATATATTTTTTGTACTTTGATATTTTATGTACAATATATTATATATATTTTGTGTAATTTCATATTTCATGAACAATAAATAATATATATTTTCTGTACTTTGATATTTTATATACAACATATAAGATATATTTTGTGTAGTTAGTTATTTTGTATGCAAAATATAAGGTATATTTTGAGTACTTTGATATTTTATCTACAATATATAATACATAATTTGTGAACTTCGATATTATATGTACAATATGTTACATATATTTTGTGTACTTTGATATTTTATGTTCAATATATATTATATGTTTTGTGTAGCTTGATATTTTACGTATGATATATAATATATATTTTGTGTACTTTGATATTTTATGTAAAATATATAAGACATGTTTTGTCTACTTTGATATTTTATGTACAATATATAATATATTTTTTGTGTACTTTGATATTTTCTGTACAATATATAATATATGTTTTGTGTATTTTAATATTTTATGTACAATATACAACATATGATTTGTGTACTTTGATATTTTATGTACTATATAATATATGTTTTGTGTAATTTGATATTTTATGTAGGAAATATAATATATATTTCATGTACTTTGATATGTTATGTATGATATATAATATATGTTTTGTGTATTTTGATATTCTATGTACAATATGTAATTTATAATTTGTGTACTTTGATATATAATGTTCAATATGTAATATATATTTTGTGTAGTTTGATATTTTAAATACTATATGTAATATATATTTTGTGTGCTTTGATATTTTATGTACCATATATAATTTATATTTACTGTACTTTGATACTTTGTGTACAATACATAATATATATTTTGTCTACCTTTTCATATTTTATGTACAACACATAATATATATTTTGTTATTTTGATATTTTATGTACTATATATAAAATATACTTGTGTACTTTCATATTTTATGTACAATACATAATATATATATTGTGTGCTTTGATATTTTATATACAATGTATAAGATATATTTCGTATGCTTTGAAATTTTAAGTACAACATATAAGATATATTTTGTGTACTTTGATATTTTATGTACAATATATAAGATATATTTTGTGTACTTGATATTTTATGTACAATATATGAGATATATTGTGTGTACTTTGATATTTTATGTGCAATGTGTAAGATATATTTTGTTTACTTTGATATTTTATATACAATATATGATATATTTTGTGTATTTGATATTTTATGTAGAATATATAAGATATATTTTGTGTGCTTTGATATTTTATGTCCAACATATAAGATATGTTTTGTGTACTTTGATATTTTATATATAATATGTAAGATATATTTTGTATATTTTGATATTTTAGGTACTATATATGAGATATATTTTCTGTAATTTGATATTCTTCCTACAACATATAAGATATGTTTTGTGTACTTTGATATTTATGTACAATATATAAGATATATATTGTGTACTTTGATATATTATGTACAATATATAATATATATTTTGTGTACTTTTTGATATTTTATGAACAATATATAATATGTATTTTGTGTACTTTGATATTTATGTACAATACATAATATATATTTTTTGCCTTTGTTATTTTATTTACAATATATACTATATATTTTCTGTACATTGATATTTTATGTAAAATATATAAGATATATTTTGTGTACTTTGATATTTTATGTACAGTGTATAATACATATTGTGTATACTATGATATTTTATATACAGTATATAATAATGCATATTTGGTGTACTTTGATATTTTATGTACAGTATGTAATACATATTTGGTGTTCTTTGTTATTTTATGTACAGTATTTAATATGTATTTGGTGTACTTTGATATTTTATGTTCACTATATAATATGTAATTGGTGAAATTTGATATTTTCTGTATTGTATATAATATGTATTTGGTGTACTTTGATATTTTATGCACAGTATATAATATGCATTTGGTATACATTGATATTTTCTGTACAGTATATAATATATATTTGGGGTATTTTGATATTTTATGAACAGCATAGAATATATATTTGGGGAACTTTGATATTTTATGTACCATGTATAATATATGTTTGGGCACTTTGATATTTTATGTACAGTATAAAATATATATTTGCGGTACTTTTATATTTTATGTATAGTATATAATGTATATTTTGGGTAATTTGACATTTTATGTAAAGTATAGAATATATATTTGTTTTACTTTGATATTTATGTACAATATATAATATATAATTTCTGTACTTTGATATTTCATATACAATATGTAATATGTATTTTGTGTTCTTTGATATTTTGTGTACAATATATGATATATGTTTTCTTTAGTTTGATAATCTATGCACAATATATAATATAAAACATGTGTTCTTTGATATTTTATGTACAATATATAATATATAGTTTGTGTAGTTTGATATTTTATGCACAATATGTAATTCATATTTTGTGTACTTTAATATTTTAAGTACAATATGTAATATATATTTTGTGTACTATGATAGTTTATGTACACTATACAATATATATTTTGTGTAATTTGATACTTTATGTACAATACATAATATATATTTAGTGTACTTTTTCATATTTTATGTACAATACATAATATATATTTTGTTTATTTTTATATTTGATGTACAATACATAGAATACGTTTTGTGTACTTTCATATTTTATGTACAATACATAAAATATATTTTGTGTACTTGATATTTTATGTAGAATATACAATATATATTTTGTGTGTTTTGATATTTTATGTACAATATATAACATATATTTTGTGTACTTTGACGTTTTATGTACAATAAATAAGATATATTCTGTGTACTTAATATTTTATGTACAACATATAAGATATATTTTGTGTAACTTGATATTTTTTGTACAATATATAAGATATATTTTGTGTACTCTGTTAATTTATGTATAATATATAAGATATATTTTGTGTATTTGATATTTTACATTGAATATATAAGACATATTTTTTATACTTTCATATTTTGTGTACAACATATAAGATATATTTTGTGTACTTTGGTATTTAAAGTACAGTATGTAATATATAGTTTGGTTACCTTGATATTTTATGTACATTATATAAAACATATTTTGTGTACTTTGATATTTTAACTACAGTGTATAATATGTATTTTGAGTCATTTGATATTTTATGTACAGTATATAATATGAATTTGCTGTACTTTGATATTTTATGTACAGCATTTAGTATGTATTTGGTGTACTTTGATATTTTATGTACAGTATATAATATGTATTTGGTGTACTTTGATATTTTATATACAGTATATAATGTGTGTTTGGTGTACTTTGATATTTTATGTTCAGTATATAACATGTATTCGGTGTACTTTGATATTTTATATACATTATACAATATGTCTTTGGTGTACTTTCATATTTTATGAACAGTATATAATACATATTTCGTGTACTTTGATATTTTATGTACAGGGTAAAAGATGTATTTGGTGTACTTTGATATTTTAAATACAGTGTATAAGAAATATTTGGTGTACTTTGACATTTTATGTACAGTGTGTAAACATATTTGGTGTTCTTTCATATTTTATGTACAGTGTGTAAGACATATTTGGTGTACTTTGATATTTTATGTACAGTGTATAAGACATATTTGGTGTATTTTGATATTTTATGTACAGTGTATAAGACGTATTTGGTGTACTTTGACATTTTATGTACAGTGTAAATGAGAAATTTGGTGTACTTTGATATTTTATGTACAGTGTTTAAGAAATATTTGGTGTACTTTGATATTTTATGTACAGTGTATAAGACATATTTGGTGTACTTTGATATTTTATGTCCAGTGTATAATAAATATCTGGTGTACTTTGATATTTTATGTACTGTATACAAGATATATTTCGTGTACTTTGATATTTTATTTACAGTATAGAAGATATATTTGGTGTACTTTGATAATTTATGTACAGTATTGAAGATATATTTGGTGTACTTTCATATTTTATGTACAGTATATAATACATAGTTTTTGTTTTTGATATTTTATGTACAGTATATAATACATAGTTGGTGTACTTTGATGTTTTATGTTGAGTATATAATACATAGTTGGTGTACTTTGATATTTTATGTACAGTGTATAATACATAGTTGGTGTACTTTGATATTCTATGTACAGTTTATAATATGTAGTTGGTGTGCTTTAATATTTTATGTACTGTATATAATACATAGTTGTACTTTGATATTTTATGTACAGTATATAATACATTGTTGGTGTACTTTGATATTTTATGTAAAATATATAATACATATTGGGTGTAGATTGATATTTAATGTTCAGTATAAAATGCATATTTGGTGTACTTTGATATTTTATGTACAGTGTATAAGACTTATTTGGTGTACTTCGATATTTTATGTGTAGTATATAATACATATTTTGTGAGCTTTGATATTTTATGTACAGTATAGAAGATATATTTGGTGTACTTTCATATTTTATGTACAGTATAGAAGATATATTTGGTGTACTTTCATATTTTATGTACAGAATAGAAGATATATTTGGTTTACTTTGATATTTTATGTACAGTGTAGTAGATATATTTGGTGTATTTTGATACTTTCTGTAGAGTATATAAGATATATTTCGTGTACTTTGATATTTTGTGTACAGTATAGAAGATAGATTTGGTGTACTTTGATATTTTATGTACAGTATAGAAGATATATTGGGTGTAGTTTGATATTTTAGGTACAGTATATAATTCATAGTTTCTGTATTTGATATTTTATGTACAGTATATAATACATATATGGTGTACTTTGATATTTTATGTAAAGTATATAATATATATTTGGTGCAATTTGATATTTTATGTTCAGTATATAATTCATATTTGGTGTACTTGGATATTTTATGTACAGTATATAATATTATGTACAGTATATTATACTGATTTTGCATTCTTTGATATTTTATGTAGAGTATATAATACATATTTTGGGTGCTTTGATATTTTATGTACAGTATATAATACATATTTTGTGTACTTTGATATTTTATGTACAGTATATAATGCATATTTTGTGTACTTTGATATTTTATGTACAGTATATAATACATATTTTGCATACTTTCATATTTTATGTAGAATATATTATACATATTTTGTGTATTTTGATATTTTATGGACACTATATAATGCATATTTTGCATAGTTTCATATTTTATCTACAGTATATAATACACATTTTGTGTACTTTGGTATTTTATGTACAGTGTATAATACGTATTTTGGGTACTTTGATATTTTATGTGCAGAATGGAATATATATTTGGTGTTCTTTGATAATTTATGTACACTATGTTGTATACATTTTGGGTAATTTCGTACTTTATGTGCAGAATAAAATATATATTTTTGGTACTTTGATATTTTTTGCACGCTATAGAATATATATTTTGGGTACTTTGATATTTTATGACAGTACAGAATATATATTTGGTGTACTTTGATATTGTATGTACAGTATAGGATATAAATTTGGTGTACTTTGATATTTTATGTACACAATAGAATATATATTTTGTGTACTTTTATATTTTATGTACAGTATACAATATATGTTTGGTGTACTTTGATATTTTATGTACAGTATAGAATATATATTTGGGGTACTTTGATATTTTATGTACAGTATAGAATATATATTTGGTGTAATTTTATATTTTATATAAGGTATAGAATATATATTTGGAATACTTTGATATTATACGTACAGTATAGAATATATATTTGGGGTAATTTGATATTTTATGTACAGTGTAGAATATATATTTTGGGTACTTTGATATTTTAAGTAAAGAATATATATTTAGGGAATTTGATATTTTATGTACAGTATTGCATATATATATTGTGTACTTTGATATTTTATTATGTTATATACTATATTATATAGAAAATATTATATATTACATAATATGTTATACATATGATATTCTATATTATATAATATGTTATATGTTATAAAATTTATATTATATATCATATATTATCATATTATATATAATTATATATAATTGTATAATTATATATATAATTACATATTATGTTATATGTAATAATTTTGTGTTATTACATGTATTATATTTTATATTATAATAACATATCATTATATATATTATATATAATATATTATATATAATATAAGGATGCAGAATGTAAAAGAAAATTATATATATGTTATACATACTATATAAGTTATATATATTACATTATATAAATATATATATATATATATACAGACACATATATATATATGGGTATATATTGGATTTCCCATCTCATAACTTATTTTAAGAAGTACAGCGTAGTAATATGTGGGCTTCGCATTCAGTTTTTGAAACAAAACACTGAGCCTTCAATTACCTTCCTGTGCATGTAAAAGCACTCCCGACTGCCTGGCAGCAGTTTGACCTCACAATGTGGATTTCGCCTTCACTCTGGAATGTTTATGCCCTATCGCCGTGGTGATGGGATTAGAGCTCTCCTTCCCTTGGTCCTAAGTGCCACTGTCTCTGCTGAGTTTTTCAAAGCTCAGAGCAGATTGAACCTTTGTGGTTTCCTTTTCCCTGATTTTGATTTTTCTCATTTGGAACCTCTGTTGTTGCATTCAAGGTATGTTCTTACTGGACTGTCAAATGCAAACTCTTCAAATTATTAGTCAGTGCTTTCCAAATATGTTATTTAAAACATTATCCTCTGTATTTTCCATATGCAGTTATTAATATGTTTCATGGTTATGTTTTATTCCTCAACTTATATATTTGATTATTGGACAAAGCAGAGTACCTTTGAAATTTTACTTCATTTAAAAAATTTGTATCTTGGCTCAGGCCTCTAATCCCAGCACTTTGGGAGGCCAAGGCAAAAGGATCAAAACGTGAGGAGATCAAGACTATTGTGGCCAATACAGTGTAATCCTGTCCCTACTGAAACTAAAAAAAATTAGCCAGGCATGGTGGCAGCTGGAGTAGTCCCAGTATTGTGTAGTCCCAGCTACCTTGGAAGCTGAGGCAGGACAATCGCTTGAACCAGTGAGGCAGATTTTGCAGTGAGCCAAGATGGTGCCATTGCACCACAGTCTGTGCAACAGAACAAGACTCTGTCTAAAAATAATTATATATATAATATATATAATATATATGGATTACATATTATATCAGTAATATATAATATATATAATATATAATATCACATAATATACATAAAAACATTTTGTCTTATTATATACAATATATATTATATGTATTACATACAATATATAATATATAATATTTATTATATGACATATATTACATATAATATATATTATTTATATTATATATTATATATAATGGATACATTATATATTTTATCAAATATATAGTATGTGTATTATATAATGATCTATAATATATACTATATTTTATGACATGTATATAAAATATATAATGTATTATATATAACGTATTAAATATATTATATATTAACTATATCATATATAAAATATATAATATACACATTATATATATTATATGTTAAACAAAATATATAATATATTATATAACATTTAAATTATACATTATATGATAGGTAAATAATATATTATAGGTAATAAATACCATCTATTATATATATAATATATGACATATATTATATAATGTATGCTATGTATAATATACTGTATGATGTATATTATATGATATATGGTATATAATATGATATATGATGTATAATATATAATATATGCTATATGTTATATAATATATTATATATTATATAACACGCTACATATTACATAATGTATGACATATATTACAGTGAACATATGATATATATTATTGATTATAAATGATACATAACATATAATATATGATATGTAACATATAATAGATGATATATATTACATACAATGTATATGTAATACATGGTACATATTATATATAATATATGATCTATAATACATGATATATATTATGTATGATATATGGTATATATTATATATGTTATATATAATGTATAATATTCTATTATATATGAATATATTATATATTATATTTAAATATCATATTATATAATGTATATTATACCATAATATATTATATATAACATTTCATAATATATTATATATTATATTATTATTCATAATGTCATATATTATATAATATTTAATGCAATATATGTCATATATAAAATCATAATATATATTACATTATGATATAATATGTTCTATAATACATAATATCTAATATATAATATATTATATATTTTTTAATCTCTAATATATATTATGAATAATACATTACATATATTATGTCATATATAATACATTATATATTATATCATATATTAAATATATATTATAAAATATGTTAACATATGATATTCTATATTCAATAACATATTTTATATTAGATATTCTATATTATATATAGTATATTATTATTTTATATATAATTGTGCAATTATATATATACTTACATATTATGTTATATGTAATAATTATGTATTATTACATGTATTATATTGTATATAATAATAAATATAATTATCTATTATATTATACATAATAGATTATATATAATATAAAGTTGAAGGATGTACAAGAAAATAATATATATGTCATACATATTATATAAGTTATGTATATTACATTATATAAATTATATATATATACACACATTATATATATATATATATATATATATATATATATATATATATATATATATATTTGGGTGTACCCTATTTCCCATCTCATAACTTATTTTAAGAAGTACAGCACAGTAATATGTGGGCATGGGATTCAGTATTTGAAACAAAAGACTGAGCCTTCAATGACCTTCCTGTCCGTGTAAAAGCACTCCTGACTGCCTGGCTGCAGTTGGACCTTGGAATGTGGATTGTGCCTTCACCCTGGAATGTTTATGCCCTATTGCCATGGTGATGGGATTAGGGATTTCCTGCCGTTGGTTAAGTGCCACTGTCTGTGCTGAGTTTTTCAAAGCTCAGAGCAGATTGAACATTTGTGGTTAAATTTTTCCTGATTTTGATTTTTCTCATGTGGAACATGTGTTGCTGCATTCAAGGTATGTTCATACTGGCCTGTCAAATGCAAACACTTCAAATTATTAGTTAGTGCTTACCAAATATGTTATTTAAAACATTATCCTCTGTATTTTCCATATGCAGTTATCAATATGTTTCATGCTTACGTTTTATCCCTCAAATTATATTTGATTATTGTACCAAGCAGAGTACATTTGAAATTTTTCTTCATTCAAAATATATGTATCTTGGCTCAGGCCTCTAATCACAGCACTTTGGGAGGCCAAGGCAAGAGGATCACAACTTGAGGAGATCAAGACCATCTTAGCAAATACAGTGAAATCCTGTCTCTACTAATACTAAAATAATTAGCCAGGCATGGTGGCAGCTGGAGAAGACCCAGTATGGTGTAGTCCCAGCTACCTGGGAGGCTGAGACAGGACAATCACTTGAACCCGTCAGGCAGAGGTTGCAGTGAGCCAAGTTGGTGCCATTGCACCCAAGTCTGTGCAACACAACAAGACTCTGTCTAAAAACAAATATATATATAATATATATTATATATATGCATTATATCTTATATAATATATATTATATATATGCAATACATTATTTAATATATCTGTAATATATAATATAAATAATATACAATATTTCATAATATATATAAAAAATATTATGTCATATCACAAACAATATATATTATATGTATTATATATTACATAGAATATATAATTAATAATATGATACTATAAATTACATATAATATATAATATATGTTATATATACATATTATATATAAAATATATGTTATATATTTTATCTAATATATAATATGTGTTTAATATATTGATCTATAATTTATATTATATTTTATGATATGTATATAATGTATATTATATATTATATATTGAATATATTATATATTATATATTAAATCTATCATATATAAAATATATAATATAAACATTATATATAATATGTTAAACAAAATATATAATATATTATATAATATTTAACTTACATATTATATGATATGTAAATATTATATTATAGGTAATACATACCATCTATAATAAATATAATATATGGTATATATTATATAACATATGATATATATAATATAATGTATGATGTATATGATATATTGTATATAATATGATATATGGGATATATTATATAACAAAGGCTATATATTATATAGTATATTATACATATTTTATAACATATGCTATATATTATGTAATATATGATATATATTACATTGAATGTATGATATATATTATTGATAATATATGATATATAACATATTTTATATCATATATAACTTATAACATATGATATATATTACATATACTGTATGATATATGTAATATGTTATACATATTATATATAATATATGCTATATAATACATGATATATATTATGTGTGATATATGATACATTCTACATGTTATATATTGCATATAATATATAATATTCTATTATATATGATTATATTATATGTTATATATAAAATTAATATGTAATATACATTGTATCATAATATATTTCATATAATATTTCATAATGTATTATATATTATATCATATTATTATACATAATGGATTATATTATGTAATATTTAACCTAATATATGTCATATATAATATTCTAATATATATTATGTTATGATATAATATATAATATGTTATATAATACATAATAAGTAATATATAATATATTCTATTTTATAATCTCTAATATATATAATGTGTAATACATTACATATTTTATGTAATAAATAAAACATTACATATTATATAGTAAATATATATTGTGTAATATGATACACATATGATATTATATATTATATAATATGTTATATATTAGATATTATATAGTATATATGTTATGTATTATTATATTATACATAATGATATATATAATTGTATAATTATATATATTTATATATTATGTTATATGTAATAATTATATATAATTAAGTGTATTATATTGTATATAATAATGACATATCATTATATATTATATTATACATTATATATTATATATAAGGATCCAGGATGTAAAAGTAAATTATATATGTTATACATATTGTATAATTTATATATATTTCATTATATAAATTATATATATATATACACTTATATATATGTACACACATATATATGAATATATTTGTGGGTGCCCTATTTCCCATCTCATTACTTATTTTAAGAAGTACAGCATAGTAATGTGTGTGCTTGTAATTCAGTTTTTGAAACAAAACACTGAGCCTTCAATGACCTTCCTTTGCATGTAAAAGCACTCCTGACTGCCTGGCAGCAATTGGACCTCACAATGTGGATTGTGCCTTCACCCTGGAATGTGTATGCCCTATCGCCATGGTGATGGGATTAGGGATCTCCTGCCCTTGGTCCTAAGTGCCACTGTCTGTGCTGGGTTTTTCAAAGCTCAGAGCAGATGGAACCTTTGTGGTTTCCTTCACCCTGATTTTGATTTTTCTCATGTGGAACCTCTGTTGCTGTATTCAAGGTATGTTTATACTGGACTGTCAAATGCAAACTCTTCAAATTATTAGTGCTTTCCAAATCTGTTATTTAAAACATTATCCTGTGTATTTTCCATATGCAGTTATCAATAAGTTTCATGGTTATGTTTTATTCCTCAATTTATATATTTGATTATTGCACCAATCAGAGTACCTTTGAAATATTTCTTCATTTTAAAAATATGTATCTTGGCTCAGGCCTCTAATCTCAGCACTTTGGGAAGCCAAGGCAAGAGGATCACAACGTTAGGAGATCAAGAACATCCTGGACAATACAGTGAAATCCTGTCTCTACTAAAACTAAAAAAAATTAGCCAGGCATGGTGGCAGATGGAGTAGTCCCAGTATGGTGTAGTCCCAGCTATTTGGGAGGCTGAGGCAGGACAGTCACTTGAACCCGTGAGGCAGATATTGCAGCGAGCCAAGGTGGTGCCATTGCACCCCAGTCTGTGCAACAGAACAAGACTCTGTCTAAAAACAATTATATATATAATATATATTATACATGCATTATATATTATATAATAAATTATATCATATTATTATATCAATATAAATATTATGTCATATTATATATAATATATATTATATGTATGATATATTACATATAATATATAATATAGAATACATAATATGACATAATATATTACATATAATATATATAATATATAGTTTATATATATATAATATATATTATATATTATTTATGCATTTAATATATATTATCTATATTATCAAATATATAATATGTGTATTATATAAAAATCCATAATTTATATTATATTTTATGACATGTATATAATATATATTATATATTATATAGATTATATATTAAATATATGTTATATAAAATATATAATATATACATTATATATATTATATGTTAATCAAAATATATAATATATTATATAATACTTAAATTATATATTATATGATATGTAAATAATAAACTATCAGTAATACATACCATCTATAATAAATATAATATATGACATATATTATAATACATATGATATATAATACAATGTATGATGTATTTTATATGATATATGGTATATAATATGATATATGATATATAATATAATAAATGCTATATATTATATAATATATGTATTTTATAACATTTGCTACATATGTAATGTATGATATATATTGCATTCAACATATGATATATATTATTGATAATATATGATATATAACATATAATATATGATATGTAACATAATATATGATACATATTACATGTAATGTATGATATATGTAATATATGATACATATTATATATGATATATGCTATATAACACATGATATGTATTATGTATGATATATGTTGTATATTATATATGTTATATATAATATATCATATGTAATGTTCTATTATATATTATATTATATATTATATACAAAATATCTTAATATATAATATAGAATATCATAATATATTATATATAATATTTCATAATATATTATATATTACATTTTATTATTATACATAATGAAATATATCATATAATATTTAATGTAATATATGTCATATATAATATAATATATGTTATAATATGATGTAATATATAATATATTATATAATACATAATATGTAATATATAACATCTTATATATTTTTTAATATCTAATATATATTTTGTATAATATATTACATATTTCATTTTATATATAATACATTATATATTATATTACATAGTAAATATATAATATATGTTATACATATGATATTCTATATTATATATCATATATTAGATATATAATATATTATACATTATTATATTTGATATAATTATATATATAATTGTATAATTATATATATAATTATATATTATGTTATATGTAATAATTATATATTATTACATGTATTATATTGTATATAATAATAACATATCATTATATATTATATAATACATAATATATGTAATATAAGGATGCAGGTTGTAAAAGAAAATTATATATATTTTATACATATTATATAAGTTATATATGTTACATTATTTAAATTATGTATAAACACATATATATATATATATTATGCGTGCCGTATTTCCAATCTCATAACTTACTTTAAGAAGTACAGCATAGTAACATGTGGGATTGGGAGTCAGTTTGTGAAACAATACACTGAGAATTCAATGACTTCGTGTACCTGTGAAAACTCTCCTGACTGCCTGGCAACAGTTGGACTTCAAAATGTGGATTGTGCTTTCACCCTGTAAATTTTATGCCATATCGCCATAGTGATGGCATTAGGGATCTCCTGCCCTTGGTCCTAGGTGACACTGTCTGTGCTGAGTTTTTCAAACTCAGAGCAGATTGAACCTTTGTGGTTTCATTTTCCCTGATTTTGATTTTTCTCATGTGGAAGCTTTGTTGCTGCATTCAAGGTATGTTCATACTGGCCTGTCAAATGCAAACTCTTCAAACTACTAGTTAGTGGTTTCCAAATATGTTATTTAATACATTCTCCTCTGTATTTTCCATATTCAGTTATCTATAAGTTGCATGGTTATGTTTTATTCCTCAATTTATATATTTGATTATTTTACCAAGCAGAGTAACTTTGAAATTTTTCTTCATTTAAAAATTATGTATCTTTCTTCAGGCCTCTAATCCCACCACTTTGGGAGGTCAAGGCAACAGGATCACAACGGGAGGAGATCAAGACCATCCTGGCCAATACAGTGAAATCCTGTCTCTACTAAAATTAAGAAAAATTAGACAGGCATTGTGGCAGATGCAGTAGTCCCAGTGTGGTGTAGTCCCAGCTACGTGGGAGGCTGACGCAGGACAATCACTTGAACCCGTGAGTCAGAGTTTGCAGTGAGCCAAGATGGCGTCATTGCACCCTAGTCTGTGCAACAGAACACGGCAGCGTCTAAAAAAAACATATAAATAATATATATTAAATATATATGTATAATATAATATATAATATATTATATATGTCATATATAATATATTTTTTGTTATATATAATAAACATAATATATAATATGTCATAATATATAAAATATATATAATATATACTATGTCATATTGTATAAAATACGTATTATATCTATTATATATTACATATAATATATAATAGGTATAATGTGACATAATATATTACGTATGATATATATAATCTGTTTTATATAATATATAATATATATTATATATTATATAATAAATAAGATTATGTATATTATATAATCAACTATAATATATATTACATTTTATGCCATGTATATAATATATATTATATACTATATAAAATATATTTTATATACTATATATTATATATAAAATATATGAAATATATGAAAAATATATTATATATAATTTATATTAAATAAAATTTATAATATATTATATAATATGGAAATTTATATATTATATGATATGTAAAGAATATATTTTAGGTAACATATACCATATATAATAAATGTAAAATATGACATATATTACATAATATACGATATATATAATATTATGTATGATATACATAATATGATATATGGTATATAATATGATATATGCTATATATCATATGATAAATGCTATATGATATATAATATATGATATACATTATATAGTATATTCTATATATTATGCAATATATGTTATATTATATATAACATATGAAATATATTTTTGATAATAAATGGTATATATCATATAATATATGATACATATTATATATAATACATGATATATATAATTTGTGATACATATTATATATAATATATGTTATATATTATATATAATATGTGTTATATATTGTATATGTTATCAATTATATATAATTTTATAATATTCTATTATATATGATTATACTGTATTTTACATACGCTATATCGTAATATATACTATATATTATCTCATGATATATTTTATATTATATTATTACTATTGATAATATAATATATTATGTTGTATATACTCTGTGTCATATATAATATTATAATATATAATGATATAATATAAAATAAGTTATATAATATCTAATATCTAATATATTATATATTATATAATATCTAATATAATGTATTAAATGTATAATACATTACAAATTATATGTAATATGTAATACATTATATATTACACTATATATTAGATATTATATATTATATAATATATAATACATATGATATTATATATTATATAATACACTATATATTATACATTATATATTAGATATTATGTTCTATATAATTATATATAATTATATAATTATATGTATAATTACATATTATCTTATATATAATAATTATATATTATTATATGTATTATATTTTATGTCATAATTGTATATTATTTTACATTATATTATACATAATATATTATATATGATGTAAGGATGCAGTACATAAAACGAAATTATATATATGTTATAGATATTATATATGTTATATATATTACATTATATATAATTATATATATACACATATGTATATATATATACATTTCGGGGTGTCCTATTTCCCATCTCAAAGCTTATTTTAAGAAGTATAGCATGGTAATATGTGGGCTTGGGATTCGGTTTTTGAAACAAACAGTGAGCCTTCATTGACCTTCCTGTACATGTAAAAGCACTCCTCTCTGCCTGGCGGTAGTTGGACCTCACAATGTGGATTGTGCCTTCACCTTGGAATGTTTATGCCCTATCGCCATGCTGGTGGGATTAGGGATCTCCTGCCCTTGGTCCTAAGAGCGACTGTCTGTGCTGAGTTTTTCAAAGGTAAGAGCAGATTGAAATTTTGTGGTTTCATTTTCCCTGATTTTGATTTTTCTTATGGGGAACCTGTGTTTCTTCATTGAAGGTATGTTCATACTGGCCTGTCAAATGCAAACTCTTCAAATTACTAGTTAGTGCTTTCCAAATATGTTATTAAAAAAATTATCCTCTGTATTTTCCATATGCTGTTATCGATATGTTTCACGGTCATATTTTATTCCTCAATTTATACACTTCATTATTGTACCAAGCAGAGTACCTTTGAAATTTTTCTTCATTGAAAAAAAAAGTATCTTTCTTCAGGCCTCTAATGCCAGCATTTTGGGAAGCCAAGGCAAGGGAATCACAAGGTGAGGAGATCAAGACCTTCCTGGTCAATACAGTGAAATCCTGTTTCTACTAATCTAAAAAAACTTAGCCTGGCATTGTGGTAGCTGGTGTACTCCCAGTGTGATGTAGTCCTAGCTACCTGGGAGACTGAGGCAAGACAATCGCTTGAACACGTGAGGCAGAGTTTGCAGTGAGCCATGATGGCGCCATTGCACTCCAGCCTGTGCAACAGAACAAGACTCTGTCCAAAAACAAATATTATTACTAATAATTATTACATATAATATATAATATATAATGTATCTTATATGACATAATATATATTACATATTATATATGATTTATATAATGTATAAAATATATTATATATATTTTATATATCATATAATATACAAAATATATATTATATGATATATATACTATATCATGTATATATTATATGTTATATATTACATAATATTATATATATTATATACAGAACAATAATATAATTATATTTTATGACATGTATATAATATATATTGTAAACTATGTATTATATATAATATATATTGTATACTACATATTATATATATAATATTTTAAATATATTACTAAATAAATATATAATATATAAAATATACAATACATATTATATATGATATGTGTTAAATAAAATATATAATACAGTATACAATATATAAATTATATATTATATGATGTGTAAATAATATGTTAAAGGTAATATATACCAAATATAATAAATATAATATATGACATATATTATATAATATATATAGTATAATGTCTGTTGTGCATTATATGATATATGGTATATAATATGATATATGATAGATATTATATAATATATGCTATGTATTATATAATGTATGATATATATAATAACATATGCTATATATTATATAATGTATGATACATATTGTATATAACATATGATATATATTATTGATAATATATGAAATATAACATATAATACATGATATGTAACATATAATATATGATATATATTATATAAAATATATGAGATATATAATACATGATACATATATATTATGGATGATACATTATATACTATACATAAAATATCAAAGTATGCAAAATATGTAATAAATACTGTACATAGTGTATCAAAGTATGCAAAATATGCATTATATACTGTAAATAAAATATTAAAATATACACAAAATGTGTATAACATACTATACAAAAAATATCAAAGTACACAATATATGTATTATATAATGTACATAAAATTTGAAAATTATGCAAAATATGTATTATATACTGCAGACAAAATATCAAAAACCACGCAAAATATGTATTATAAAGAGTATATATAATATCAAAATACCCAAATATGTATTGTAGACTGTACATAAAATATCAAATTACGCAAACTATGTATTACACACTACATAAAATATCAAAGAACGCAAAATGTGTATTGTAAACTGTAGAAAAAGTATCAAAGTTTGCAAAATATGTATTATACACTGTAGATAAAATATGAAAATACGCAAAATATGTATTATAAACTGTACATAAAATATCAAATTACCACAAATATGTATTATATACTGAACATTAAATATCAAAGTACCCCAAATATGTATTATATACTGCACATAAAATATCAAAGTGAACCAAATATGTATTTTATACTGTACATAAAATATCAAAATACAGCAATTATGTATTATATACTGTTCATAAAACATCAAATTACACCAAATAAGTTTTATATACTGTTCATAAAATATCAAAGTACCCCAAATATGTAATATATACAGTACCTAAAATATCAAATTACTCCTAATATGTATTGTATCCTGCACATAAAATATCAAAATACCCCAAATATGTATTACATACTGTACATAAAATATAAATGTACCCCAAATATGTATTATCTACTGTACATAAAATATAAAAGTACCCCAAATATTTATTATATACTGTACATTAAATTTCAGTGTACCCCAAATATATATTACATACTGTACATAAAATATCAAAGTACACCAAATAATTTTTATATACTCTAGATAAAATAGCAAAGAACCCACAATATGTATCATATACTGTACATAAAATATCAAAGTACCCCAAATATGTATTATATAAACTACATTAAATATCAAATTACCCCAAATATGTATTGTATACTGTAGATAAAATATCAAAGTACCCCAAATATGTATTATATACTGCACAAAAATTATAAATGTACCCCAAAATATGCATTATATTCTGTACATAAAATATTCCATTACCCCAAATATGTATTATCTACTTTTCATAAAATATCAAAGTACCCCAAATATTTATTATATACTGTACATAAAATATCAGAGTATCCCAAATATATATTATATACTGTACATTAAATATCAATGTACCCAAAATATATATTAAATACTTTACAGAAAATATACAAGTAACTCAAATATGTATTGTATAGTGTACATAAAATATAAAAGCACCCCAAATATATATTATATACTGTACATAAAATAGCAAAGTACACCAAGTGTGTATTTTATACCGTACATAAAATATCAAAGCCCCCCTAATATGTATTATATAGTGTACATAAAATAACAAAGTACCCCAAATATGTATTATATACTGTACAAAAAATACCAAATTACCCCAAATATGTCTTATATACTGTACATAAAATATCAAAGTGAATCAAATATGTATTATACACTGTACATGAAATATTAAAGTACACCAAATGTGTATAATATACTGTACATAAAATATAAAATTACAAAAAGATGAATTATACACTGTACATAAAATATCAAAGTACACAAATATGTATTTTATACTGTTCATAAAATGTCAAAATACCCCAAATATGTATTATAAATTGTACATAAAATAACAAAGTTCCGCAAATATGTGTTATATACTGTACATGAAATATCAAACTGAACCAAATATGTATTATGAACTGTACATAAAATATAAAATACACCAAATATGTTTTTTATACTGTACATAAAATGTCAAACTGCAAAAATATGTTTTACATACTGTACATAAAATATGAAACTTCACCCAATATATATTATATACTGTTCATAAAATATTCAAGTACACCAAATATGTGTTATATACTATACATAAAATAGAAAAGTAACCCAAATATTTATTGGATACTGTACATAAAATATCAAAGTATTCCAAATATGTACTATATACAGTACATAAAATATCAAATCACCGCAAATATGTATTGTATACTGTACATAAAATATCAAAGTTCCCCAAATATGTATTATATGCTGTACATAAAATATAAATGTACACCAAATAAGTATTATATACTGTTCATAAAATATCTCAGTACCCCAAATATGTATTATTTACTGTATATAAAGTATCAAAGTACCCCAAATATGTATTATATTCTGTAAATAAAATATCAGAGTACACCAAATATGTATTATATACTGTACATAAAATATCAAAGTACCCCAAAACTATATTAAATAGTGTACATAAAATATAAAAGTAACCAAAATATTTATTATATACTGAACATAGAATATAAAAGCACCCCAAATATATATTATATACTGAACATAAAGTAGCAATTT